>NC_092754.1:58207977-58507977 GCF_047496795.1 Chiloscyllium punctatum | reverse complement strand
AATGTTTTGTTTTAACAAATACAGAAATTGCTGGAAAAGCTCGGCAGGTCTGTCAGCATCCAGATGCCTTTTACATGATGTAATTGTACCAGCCTCCAACACTTCCTCTGGCAGCTCATTCCATACGCATACCACCCTCTGTGTGAAAATGTGCCCCTTAGGCCTCTTCAAAATCTTTCCCCTCTCACTTTCCACCAATGTCCTCTAGTTTTGGACACCCCTAACCTGGGGAAAAACCCTGACTGCTCAGCCTATCCATGGCCATTCTGATTTTATAAACCTTTACTGCTGCGAAATGTGACTCCAATCAACACGAATGGCTGTACTTTCAGTCATCCTGGGCCTAAATGCTGAAATTCAACACCGACACCTGTTCGTTCTCCACCAAGTCACAATTCTAAAACCAGTTTAATCCGTTTGTTCAGATATATTCGGAGACACTTCTGTGGGATTTACACCTAGACCTTTGTGCCCGGAGGCTGTAGCATTATTATCCTGTGTGTTTGTTCATCAGTCTGTTATGACATGCTGTGACATACCTTTGAAACAGGCAGGACATGAATCCAAACCTTCTGGTCCAGAGCTAGGAACACTACCAAACAATTTCAGGAATTGGAATCAAACCCAGAGCAATGGTTTAGAGGCAGGGACACTACCCACTACACTACTATTCCCAGATTTTGGGTCACATTTTAAGGTGCAGCGTTCAGCTTGGTGTGGATTTATTATAATCAGGTTACCATTACTGAACTACACAAAACATTTTGTATTGTTAAACAAGTGCAAGATCGAAATTAACTATGAACATCTTCAATCGCTATTATCTGTAGTCTGCAATAGTAGGGAAAGAAATCCTGCAGACATATTCTGCCCAATGAATGGTCTCAAATAGATATTAATACTGAATATCAGACACGGAGAAAGACCATAAATTCTGGTCCCAAAACACCGATCAGTATAACCCAACTCGCACATGTGTCTGTCCTCTGCCTAAAACCATGAAATGAGACCACGCCACTGATTATTGTCCAACCTCTCCTCCCCACTGACTGTGTCTGCAATCTGTCCCTCCTCCCTCTAACCACACAAGGGAAACCAAGCTCAGAGCCTTTGTGAAAATCAAGGCCCGAGTGTGCAGGCCTCCTGGAGAGGGGTGAGCATTTTAAAATTAAACGGGGAAGGTGAGGAGGTGGTAATATCACTTACTGGCCGAGGCGTGGCAGATGGATTTTAGTTTGAATTAATGCGAGGTATTGGATTTGGTAATTCAAACAAAAGTAGGTCTTATACAATTAAACGTAGGGCCTTTGGCAGTGTTATAGAACGGCGACCTCGGCCATCATGTATAATTCTTTAAAAGTTGCATCTCATATAGATAATGTGATTAAGAAGGTGTTTTGCACACTTGTCTTCAATGGTCAGACCGTTGAGTATCGGAATTGGGATGTCATGTTGTGGTTGTACAGAACATTGGTGAGACCGCTTCTGGAATACTGTGTCCAGTCCAGTCATCCTGCCCGCTCATTCCATAGGCACACCACCCTCTGGGTGAAAAAGCTGCCCTTAGGTCACTTTTAAATGTTTCCCCTCTTACCTTTCAACTATGTCCTCTAGTTTTGGTGTCCCCTACACTTATAAAATATATTAATTATTCACTTTGATATTATTGATCTTGATATTATTCAGCTGGAGAGGGTTCAGAAGAGATTAACCTGGATGTTGCTGGAAATGGAGCGATTGAGCGAAAAGGAGAGGCTGGATAGGCTGGGACATTTTTCACTGCAGAGTATGAGGTTAAGGGGTAACTTTACAGAGGTTTATAAAATAATGAGTGGAACAGATAAGCTGAAGGGTTGATGTCTTTTCCCTAGAGGTGGGGATTCAAAACTGAGGGATATTTTAAGTTGCGAGGAAAAAAGATTTATAAAAGTCATGAGAGGTAATTATGTTAGACAGAATCTGGCTTGTGAGTGGAATGAACTTGCGGAGGAAGTGGTGAAAGCAGGGACCGTTGCAACGTTTAAAGGACATTTAGACCAGTCCATGGATAGGACATCGGTTGGGATGGTGCTGTGAGCAGCTGCCCTCTCCCTCCCCCTCTCTGAATGAATCCCTGTTGGTTTTCACCCTCTGCCAATGCCGGTGCAGTGGCATGGGGAGGCCAGCAGAGGGGGGGCATTGCATCACTTTCAGCACCACAGAGACAGCCAGACCTGCCCCACACAGAGACACACAGATAGACACACAGCAATTGTTAGGACACGGCATAGAGCTCATCTGCTAATTTAAACTAAACATAAATAAATGCTCAATTCGCCTTGTAAACTATTAAAATATGAGTGAGAGAACTCCCAAATTCCACTGTTGAAATAAAAACAACAATGTATTTTTTAACATTGAAAGTGAACTGAAAGAAGCTCTATCTCTTAACTACTCATAACCCGACTCCAGCTCTACAGCAATATACTGTGTCTGCCATCCTCTCATATCAAAGGTGCTTGTAAGCTGTCAGTTCGGGGCAGCATTCACTCTCTCTTAAAGGTACAGTACACACTTTCAATTTCATCCCATTATACCCTGATGATTGTCGATAAGTGGAACCTATCCGGATTTCTCTTGCTCTGTTGTTTGTCAATATTTCATCTACTCTGTCTAGTAAATGTCAGGATTTTTATTGCTCCATTGACAGAATGTCATTATTCGACTCTGCCCATGGGAATATATCAGTATTTCACTTGCTCACACTCCTGTGTGTGGGGCAGAATTTCAGTTGTTTCATGGGGACTGTGACACTATGACAATCTTAATGTTTGTAAACGGTACCAAACCTGCAAGAAGTGTAAAGTCTATGGAGGACAGTTTGGAACTCTAACAGGACAGTGACACGCTGGTAGACGGGGATCATTGCAGAGCAGTGTGAGGTGATGCACTTTGGTATGAAAGATAAAGAAAGACAGTTTAAAACAGGCTGTGCCATTATAAAGGGGCTGCAGGAACAGAGAGCGCTTGGTGTATATGAGCACAGATTGTTGAAGATGTCAGGACAAGTGGGGAGAGCAGTAACTATCACAGATTAGTTTCAGTATCTGAACTGTTTACAGGGGGAGGTGTAGGAGGGAGTGTCCATGCTCCCTTCCTGTGAAGTGGTGGTGACGATGTGTTATGAGCCCACCCTCCTGCCTACCGAGACCGTGTGGATTCCATTTGTATCAGCTCAACACAAAAGGGAGATGGCATCAGGGCCACAGCTTCTAAGTTGTGCCGGGGGGAAACGGAGCTGCCAGTGGGTTTAAAGTGAGAATTGCCCTTCACTGAACATTGCTCCTTATTCGGTTGGTGGGACGTGGATGTTTCAGAATCTCCACACGAGGTGTCCCTGTCCTCTCCGGCTCCTACCAGGGTCCTCTCCACGTGGCGGGGGGAGGGGGTTAAGGGAATGGATATCGGGCACCCCACCACCCGGATAGGCCCTTTCTGACCTATTCCAGGCTGTTTCTCCTGGAATGGGAGGAAGGGAATGTGGGAGGGATGGTGGGGAGGGGTGTCCCTGCTGTTAGTGATGGTGCAGGTGAGGATAATGGCTAAGCGTGAGGTTTTCAGAGGGAGTCTGTCGACAGTGTTGTATCCATGCAGAGTAATTGATTTGGGAGGTAAAGTGGACGGGGTGACAGAGAGAGAGAGAGAGAGAGAGAGAGAGAGAGAGAGAGAGAGAGAGAGTTAGAGAGACAGAGAGAGAGAGAGAAGGTGCTGCATGCGGCAGTGAGCATGGTGGACCATGAGCCTTGTTTGGGGGTCGGTGCTGTAACAGATATACAGTGAGTGTGAGGGAACATAGAGAATATGGTGCCCCTTATCCTGACAGAGTGGGGAAGGTTATTGATGTTTGTCCTCTTTTACGGTACATTTCTTCAGACCGCAGATACTGCACTGAGCTGGGTGGGGAGCTCAGACCATGCTCGGTGGGTCTGGTGGTGTGGCCGCCTCTGGAAAGAGAATGGCCCCCTCTGTACTAGCCCATCCACCAGGACCTCCGTGCCCCTGTCGACAAACTGTGATGTAATTGCCCCTTATCTGCCATGCTCGGGGTAAACTGTGCAGGGCAGCTCCTAGCTGAGAAAGCTCAACTGTGTGCCCATTGGCCTTTCAAAGATGGCGCCAGTGTCAGGGATCACAGAATATCCAGGGGCATCCGGGCGATGGTGAGTACCACCCGCCATGATGGGTGGGAGAATCGGGCTGGTATTGAATGTGCGGGACACCATGGGGGGGGAGGTATTCAATGAGTTGAGTTTGATAAGATAGCAGTAGGAATCGAGCTTGGCCTCGTAAAGATAATCTTTCTGTCACACTCAATGAAAATGACACTGAGGCAAATTATTGTTAGAATCAGCTCAGTGAGTCATAGATTCTGTTGAAACTACTCCCATTTACAAAGCTGGAGAACAAATGCTAATCCAAAACGCTCCATCATTTCACCTCACACCAATAACCCTTTTTCCCATCTTTCCTGGGAAGACTGGCTCATGTTACAGGATGCTATCGAAGTGTCTACATTTCAGCATTCTGAACCTGGGAACACTTCCTTCCATGACAATGTCTCTCAATCTCCCCATCTTTGTCTATACCCCAAACCCCTCCCATGTGGTGACATTTACACTGATTCCCCAGCCATCTCTCCCTGGCAGTGATGTTCTCACCCACAGCACCCCCTTGTCTTGGTACAATGGAGATATGGAGCTGCAAATGTGTGCGATCTGTACCTCCTATCACTTCCAGCCCAGGCTGCAAGTTTCCCCCACACTGGGCAGGGATCTAACACAGTGTGACTGAGCAATGCACTGGGGTGATGTACACAGTCCTACATGCTGGGAGGGTAACTGCTCCTGGGTTACAGATCAATGCACTGGGGTGGTGTACACAGTCCTACATGCTGGGAGGGTAACTGCTCCTGGTTTACAGATCAATGCACTGGGGTGGTGTACACAGTCCTACATGCTGGGAGGCTAACTGATCCTGGTTTACAGATCGATGTACTGGGGTGGGGTACACATTCCTACATGCTGAGAGGGTAACTGCTCCTGGGTTACAGATCAATGCACTGGGGTGGGGTACACAGTCCTACATGCTGGGAGGGTAACTGCCGCTGGTTTACAGATCAATGCACTTGGGTGATGTACACAGTCCTACATACTGGGAGGGTAACTCCTCCTGGGTTACAGATCAATGCACTGGGGTGGTGTAGACAGTCCTACATGCTGGGAGGGTAACTGCTTCTGGTTTACAGATTAATTCATGGGTGATCACTGCACGGGTGGCTGTGCTGGTCAGACTATCTGGTTGAGGTTTATAGATAATGCAATGATGTGGAGTGTGCAGCTCCCTACGCTGGATGAATACTTGTTCCAGGTTCACACATTAGTGCTCTGCTGTGGTCTGCACAACTCCAGGTACTGGATAGATATGTAGCCTGTGCACAGTACATCATGTTGGTGGGGTGCGTACAGGGTAAAGGTGATGGACAGGTCACGGAGATCTACAGAACATTCTGCCCCCAACATTCTATACCTGACACTCCCTGGAATGTTCTGTCCCTGACATTCTATAACTGACACTCCCTGGAACGTTCTGTCCCCGACATTCTATTACTGACATTCCCCGGAACATTCTGTCCCCGACATTCTATAACTGACATACCCCGGAACATTCTATTCCCAACATTTTATAACTGACATTCCCCGGAACGGTCTGTTCCCAACATTGTATAATTGCCATTCCCCTGAACGTTCTGTCCCCGACATTCTATAACTGACATTCCCCGGAACGTTCTGTCCCTGACATTCTATAACTGGCATTCCCCGGAACGTTCTGTCCCAACATTCTATAACTGCCATTCCCCGGAACGTTCTGTCCCTGACATTCTATAACTGACATTCCCCGGAACTTTCTGTCCCCAATATACAATAACTGACATTCCCCGGAACATTCTGTCCCCAACATTCTATAACTGACATTCCCCGGAACATTCTGTCCCTGACATTCTATGACTGACATTCCCCAGAATGTTCTGTCCCCAACATTCTATAACTGCCATTCCCCTGAACGTTCTGTCCCTGACATTCTATAACTGACATTCCCCGGAACGTTCTGTCCCTGACATTCTATAACTGACATTCCCCGGAATGTTCTGTCCCCACCATTCTCTCACTGCCATTCCCCGGAACGTTCTGTCCCTGACATTGTTTGTGAACGGCCGGAAGTAAGTGAATTGAACAAATGATAAGATCCCAAGGGAAGAGATCCCGTTCCAGGGAGAAGGGGACACTGTTCCGAAGGCCCCTTCGGAAGTTAAAGGGGTGAATACGTTTTCCCTGCATTTACGTTTCTTCACGGCACAGGATCGACCACAATTTAGACCAAAATACAGAAATTCCCAAACTCTGTTTGTCTTCAGGAAACTGGGAGAGAATCCTTCAGGACAGCAACGTTCCCACCCTCCGTATTAGGAACTGGGAAGGAGTGACCTGTGTCTGCTCTCGAGTGAGCAAGTGTGTGGGAATGTTCGAGAAACCATCTGTCCTTATGGATGTGTCTCTGTGTGTTTGGCGAGGTAGGGTCTCTTGTGGTTTATGTCACATTTTTGGCAGTAATTCCGACCTTCCCATTTATTAGTCCAGTTCCTATTATTTTAATAAATCCCTGAATACAGGGACACAATTGAAAATCTCACTGGTTCCCCGATCAAACGGGTCCCTTTGCCTCCAAGCTGATGGATAATGGGTTTGTTTTCCTTCCTCACAGTTAACGTAGTGACCATCTACGTCCTGCTTTATAAAGATTGTGGATTGTCTCTATGTGTCACACGTTACCTGGGGGCCATGGCAGGGTCGGATCTCCTGGTCATTATCCTCGACCTGATCCTGAGACACATTCCCATTGTTAATTGGGAACAGTTTTATTTCCTCTTGTACTCCGTCCCCGTGTGTAATATCCACGCCGTCCTGCTTTATGCAGCCACTGACTGCTCTGTCTGGTTCACCGTCACTTTCACCTTTGATCGGTTTGTGGCCATTTGTTGCCAGAAGCTGAAAAGTAAATATTGCAGTGAGAAAACGGCGGCTGTGGTTCTGGGAGCAGTAACTGTGCTGAGCTGTTTAAAGAACATTTCCTGGTATTTTCTGTTCGATTCTCCAGTGTCTGGGTCACAATGGAGTCCCTCCACCACATTCTAACCCCGTGCGTCCCATTTCTCCTGATTCTGCTGCTCAATGTTCTCACCGTCAGACACATTTTAGTGACCAGCAGAGCCCGCAGGAGACGCCGTGCTCACACCAACGGGGACGCTCAGTCTGACTCAGAAATGAGAAACCGAAAAAAATCCATCATTTTACTGTTTGTGATCTCGGCCAATTTCATCCTGTTATGGTCAACGTTAATGCTGTATTCTATATGGGCCCGGATGTATAATATTGGGTATCAGTCTGTGTATCTCCATCCATTTGTGCGGGAATTGGGCTTCATGCTGCAGCTCCTCAGTTGTTGCACAAACACCACGATTTATGCCGTGACCCAGACTAAGTTCAGGCAGCAGCTGAAGAATGTGCTGAAATATCCCTTCACCCAAATCCATCCATCCATCAAATTCCCTCATTAATCAATCCATCCGGGATTTTGTCACTTTAGTTCTGTGTTTCAGCGATGGAGCAGCCTGTCGCTATGGTAACAGACTGAGGGTAGCGCTGGTTTGACCATCCTTATCCCACAGGGGGGTTACAGGGAAATATTTCAATGTTTCTCACAACTCAGGGGCCAGTGAGAAAAGGCACCATCCCACTGACTGTATCCATCACTTCCATTTGTAACCAATAAAAATGTTGATTAAAGTGTGCCGAGCAGCAGAGTGACCGATGTTTTTGTGTGTCTTTGTGTTGGAGAAGCTCAGCTGGAGAGAGACAGACTCAGCCCCAAGTCCTGGTCCTTAGGGAAGGGGAGGGCACAGCACCCTGAGCTCAGGAGCTGGGTTTAACTCCCTCTGACACCTCCCCCCCACTCCAACCTGGCCTCCCCATTTCCTGTCGTGAGTGGGACAGGATTTCAGTTGTTTCATGGGGACTACCCCCATCCCCAATCTCTGGATCAGAGGGAGAGGGACGCGTCAGGGAGACAGATTGCATCAGAGAGGGAGGGGGGGCAGGAGGGAAAGAGATTTAGTCATAGAGAAACAGATGGAGGTGGGGAGAAAGAGAGACTGAGGTAGGGGGATCGAGAGTGAGAGAAGTGGAGAGAGAGTGAAGGATCAGGGAGAGACAGAGAGAGCGAGAGGCAAGGGAGAGCTAAGGTGAGGAAGAGAGAGAGAAATAGGGGAGGACATAATGAGAGAGGGGTCAGAGAGTGAGGGACAGAGAGAGTGGAACAGAGAGAGAGGGGGAACAGAGAGAGTGGGACAAATAGAGGGGGAACAGAGAGAGGGGGACTGAGAGTGGGGGAGGGAGAGAGTGGGGGTCAGAGAGTGGGGGATGGAGAGAGTGGAGACGGGGGGGGCGGACGGGGGGACAGAGAGGGAGGTGACAAAGAGAGGAGTGAGTGAGTGGGGGACACAGAGAGAGGGGGAAAGAGTGATGAGGACAGAGAGAGGGGGACAGTGAGAGGGGGACAGAGAGAGGGGGACAAAGAGATGGGGACAGAGAGACGGGGGGACAAAGAGAACGGGAGAGAGAGGGGGACAGAGAGAGGGCAACAGAGAGAGGGGGCAGAGCGAGGCGGATTCAGAGAGGGGGACAGAGAGAGGGGGACAGAGAGGGGGGACAGAGAGAGGGGAACAGAGAGTGGGGCATGGAGAGAGTGGGGGACAGAGAGAGGGGGACAGAGAATGGGGAATGGAGAGAGTGGGTGACGGGGGGGCGGGGGGACAGAGAGGGGGACAGAGAGAGTGGGGCAACAGAAAGAGGGGGGTACATAGAGAGGGCTGGGAACGAGAAGGCGGGACGGGGGTGGGGAACAGAGAGGGGGGACAGAGAGGGGAGGGGCGGAGAGGGGAGGTACGGAGCTGGGAGGGACAGAGATGGGGGCACAGAGAGGGCGGAACAGAGAGAGTGGGGACAGGGAGAAGGGGGACAGAGAGTGAAGGAGACAAAGAAACCGGGGGACAGAGAGAGGGGGGGCAGATAGAGGGGGCAGAGAGAGGGGTAAAGAGAGACGGGGACAGAGGGGGCGGACTGAGAGCGGGGGGACAGAGAGAAGGGGGACAGAGAGAAGGGGGACAGAGAGAGACGGGGACCGAGAGAGGGGGACAGAGAGCGGGAGATACAGAGAGGTGGGAGGACAGAGATAGAGAGGGGGACTGAGAGTGGGACAGAGAGGGGGGCAGAGAGAGGGCTGGGACCAAGAAACGGGGACAGACAGGGGGACTGAGAGAGGGGGACAGAAAGAAGGTGGGATAGAGAGAGGGGGGCAGAGAGAGAGAGGAGGACAGAGAGAGAGGAGGAAAGAGAGAGAGGGAGGACAGAGAGCGGTGGTACAGAGAGAGGGGGGACAGAGAGAGGAGGAACAGAGGGGGGTACAGGGAGAAGTGGAGACAGAGAGAAGGAGCAGAGAGAGTGGGGACAGCAAGACGGAGGCGAAGTAGAGGGGGACAGGGGAAAGGAGAGAGGTGGGACAGAGAGAGGGGGAAAGAGAGAAGGGGACAGAGGGGATGGACTGAGAGCGGAGGGACAGAGAGAAGGAGGGGCAGAGAGAGAGGGGACCGAGAGAGGGGGACAGAGAGCGGGAGAGACAGAGAGTTGGGGCGACAGAGAGAGTGGGGACAGAGAGAGGGGGACAGAGAGAGGGGTCCAGAGAGCGGGATGACTGGGGGGGGAAGAGAAAGGGGGACAGAAAGAGAGTGGGATCAGAGAGTGATTGGTGACAGAGAGAGGGGGTGCCAGAGAGAGGGGAGAAAGAGAGAGAGGGGGCCGGAGAGAGAGAGAGGGGGGGACAGAGAGAGGGACGGGCAAAGAAAGAGAGGACAGAGAGAGGGGGGACAGAGAGAAGGGCGGTCAGAGTGAGAGAGGGAGTCAGAGAGAGAGGGGGACAGAGAGAGAGAGGGGGACAAGAGAGTGGGGACAATAGTGTGGGGGGAGAGAGAGGGTTGAGCGATAGGGGAGAGAGAAGGGGTAGTGAGAGGGGGAAGAGAGAGAGGGGACAGAGAGATTGGGGACAGAGTGAAGGGTGACAGAGCGGGCGGGACAGAGAGAGATGGACAGAGAGAGAGTGGGGACAGAGAGAGGGTGGATATTGAGAGAGGGGGACAGGGAGATGGGGGCGAAGAGAGAGGGGGACAGAAAGAGGGGGGCAGAGAGCGGGGGAAAGAAAGAGGAGGAAAGAGAGACGGGGACAGAGGGGACGGACAGAGAGATTGGGAACAGAGTGGGTGGGACAGAGAGAGGTGGACAGAGAGGGAAAAAAAGGGAGAGAGGGGGACAAGAGAGTGGGGGGAGCAAGGTAGGGGACAGATGGGGAGAGAGGGGGGTTTATAGAGAGGGGTCAGAGAGTGGGGGACAGAGAGAGGGGGACAGAGAGAGATGGGACAGAGAGAGAAGGACAAAGAGGGTGAACAGAGAGAGGGGACAGAGAGTGCGGGACAGAGAGTGGGGGACAGAGTGGGGGACAGAGAGAGGGGGACAGAGAGAGGGGGACAGAGTAACGGGTCAGAGAGAGGGGGACAGCGAGAGGGGGACAAAGAGAGGGGGAAGAGAGAGGGGGGGTAGAGAGTGGGGGACAGAGAGAGGGGGACAGAGAGACAGGGGACTGAGAGAACGTGCGAGAGAGGGGGACAGAGAGCAGGGGATAGAGAGAGGGAGACAGAGAGTGGGGAACCGAGAGAGGGGGACAGAGAGTGGGGGACAGAGAGTGGAGGATGGAGAGAGTGGGGGACAGAGAGAGGGGGACAGAGAGTGCGGGATGGAGAGAGTGGGGGACAGAGGGGGAACCGGGGGACAGAGAGGGTGGTGATAGAGAGAGGACAGAGTGAGAGGGGGACACAGAGAGAGGGGGACAGAGAGAGATGGACAGAGAGGGGGACAGAGAGAGAGGGGGACAGAGAGAGAAGGATAGAGAGAAAGGGGGACAGAGAGAGTGAGGGGACAGAGAGAGGGGTTACATAGAGAGGGCTGGGACCGAGAAAGTGGGAAGGGGGTGCCAGAGAGGGGGTTCAGAAAGAGGGGGGACAGAGAGAGGGTGACAGAGAGGGGAGGGACGGAGATGGGGGACAGAGATGGGGGCAGAGGGATGGGGGAACAGAGAGAATGGGGACATGGAGAAGGGGGACAGAGAGTGAAAGGGACAGAAAGAAGGGGACAGAGTGGGGGGACAGATGGGGGGGCAGAGAGAGAGAGGGGGAACCAGATAGGGGGACAGAGGAATGGGGGGACAGAGAGAGGGAGGTCAGACTCAGGGGGACAGAGAGAGTGGGGACAGAGAAAGGGTGGGACAGAGAGAGGGGGACAGAGAGAGAGGGGGACAAGAGAGTGGCGGGAGCGAGGTAGGAGAGAGATGGGGAGAGGGAGGGGTGTATAGAGAGGGGTCAGAGAGTGGGGGACAGAGAGAGGGGGACAGAGAGAGAGGGGGGAACAGAGAGAGGGGGACAGAGAGAGGGGGTCAGAGAGAGGGCGATGGAGAGAGGGGGGACAGAGTGTGGGGGATGGAGAGAGTGGGGGACAGAGGGGGGGACGGGGAAGAGAGTGGGCGACAGAGGGGGGACGGGGAAACAGAGAGGGAGGTGAGATAGAGAGTGAGGAGGGAGTGAGAGGGGGACACAGAGACAGGGGGTCAGAGAGCGCGTGGTGACAGAGTGGGGGACAGAGAGAGAGGGGGACAGAGAGAGGGCAACAGAGAGAGGGGGCAGAGCGAGGCGGATACAGAGAGGGGGACAGAGAGGGGGACAGAGAGCAGGGGGATAGAGAGAGGGAGACAGAGAGTGGAAAACAGAGAGTGGGGGATGGAGAGTGTGGGCGACAGAGAGAGGCGGACAGAGAGTGGGGAATGGAGAGAGTGGGTGAAGGGGGGCGGTGGGACAGAGAGAGGGGAACAGAGAGAGAGGGATAGAGAGGAGGGGACAGAGAGAGTGGGGAGACAGAAAGAGGGGCGTACATAGAGAGGGCTGGGAACAAGAAGGCGGGACGGGGGTGGGGAACAGAGAGGGGGATAGACAGGGGAGGGGCGGAGAGGGGAGGTACGGAGCTGGGAGGGACAGAGATGGGGGCAGAGAGAGGGGGGAACAGAGAGAGTGGGGACAGGGAGAAGGGGGACAGAGAGTGAAGGGTCAGAGAAAATCGAGGGCTAAAGAGAGACGGGGACAGAGGGGGCGGACTGAGAGCGGGGGGACAGAAAGAAGGGGTGTTAGAGAGAGGGGGACTGAGAGAGAAGAGGACAGAGAGAGAGCGAGGACAGAGAGAGGAGTTACAGAGAGAGGGGGGACAGAGAGAGGGAGCAGAGAGAGTGGGGACAGTAAGAGAGGGGAGACAGAGAGACGGGGGCGCAGTAGAGGGAGGACAGGGGAACGGAGAGAGGTGGGACAGAGAGAGAGGGAAAGAGAGAAGGGGACAGAGGGGACGGACTGAGAGCGGAGGGACAGAGAGAAGGAGGGACAGAGAGAGAGGGGACCGAGAGAGGGGGACAGAGAGCGGGAGAGACAGAGTTGGGGCGACAGAGTGGGGACAGAGAGAGGGGGACAGAGAGAGGGGGCCAGAGAGTGGGGTGACTGGGGGGGAAGAGAAAGGGGGACAGACAGAGGAGGGAACAGAGGGAGAGGGGGTCAGAGAGAGGGGGGCAGAGGGGGAAGAGAGAGGGGTGACCGAAAGAGAGTGGGGACAGAGAGTATTTGGGGACAGAGAGAGGGGGTGCCAGAGAGAGGGGAGTAAGTGAGAGAGGGGGAACGGAGAGAGAGAGAGAGAGAGAGGGGGACAGAGAAAGGGAGGGGCAAAGAAAGAGAGGACAGAGAGCGGGGTACAAAGAGAAGGGGGACAGAGCGGGGCGGTCAGAGTGAGAGAGGGGGTCAGAGAGAGAGGGGTACAGGGAGAGAGAGGGTGGACAGAGAGACGGGGACAGAGAGAGAGGGAGGGACAGAGTGATAGGGTGACAGAGAGATTGGGACAGAGTGAAGGGTGACAGAGCGGGCGGGACAGAGAGAGGTGGACAGAGAGAGAGTGGGGACAGAAAGAGGGGGGCAGAGAGCGGGGGAAAGAAAGAGGAGGAAAGAGAGACGGGGACAGAGGGGACGGACAGAGAGAGTGGGGACAGAGAGGGTGGGACAGAGAAAGGGGGACAGAGCGGGAGGGAAAAGAGAGAGAGGGGGACAAGAGAGTGGGGGGAGCGAGGTAGGGGACAGATGGGGAGAGAGGGGGGTGTATAGAGAGGGGTCAGAGAGTGGGGCATAGAGAGAGGGGGACAGAGAGAGGGGAACAGAGAGAGGGGGACAAAGAGAGGGGGAACAGAGAGAGGGGGACAGAGAGTGGGGGACAGAGAGTGGGGGACAGAGAGAGATGGACAGAGAGAGAGGGACAGAGAGACGGGTCAGAGAGAGAGGGGGGACAGCGAGAGGGGGACAAAGAGAGGGGGAAGAGAGAGAGGGGGTAGAGAGTGGGGGACAGAGTGACAGGGGACTGAGAGAACGTGCGAGAGAGGGGGACAGAGAGCAGGGGATAGAGAGAGGGAGACAGAGAGTGGGGAACCGAGAGAGGGGGACAGAGAGTGGGGGACACAGAGTGCGGGATGGGGAGAGTGGGGGACAGAGAGTGGGGGACAGAGAGTGCGGGATGGAGAGAGTGGGGGACAGAGGGGGGACGGGGGTACAGAGAGGGTGGTGATAGAGAGAGGACGGAGTGAGAGGGGGACACAGAGAGAGGGGGACAGAGAGGGAGGGGGACAGAGGGGGGACAGAGATAGAGGGGGACAGAGAGAGAGGGATAGAGAGAGGGGGACAGAGAGAGGAGGGACAGAGAGAGAGGGACAAAGAGAGGGGGAACAGAGCGAGAGGGACAGAGACTGGGGGAAAGAGAGAGGGTGACAGAGAGAGGGCGATGTAGAGATGGGAGGACAGAGAGTGGGGTATGGAGAGAGTGGGGGACAGAGGGGGGGACGGGGGAGAGAGTGGGCGACAGAGGGGGGAGGGGCAACAGAGAGGGAGGTGAGCGAGAGAGGAGGGAGTGAGAGGGGGATGCAGAGACAGGCGGGACAGAGAGAGGGGGGGACAGAGTGGGGGACAGAGAGATGAGGACAGAGAGAACGGGAGAGAGAGGGGGGAAAGAGAGAGGGGGACAGAGAGAGGGGGGACAGAGAGCGCGTGAGAGAGAGGGGGACAGAGAGCAGGGGGACAGAGAGCGGGGGACAGAGAGTGGGGGATGGAGAGAGTGGGGTACAAAGAGGGGGGACAGAGATTCGGGGATGGAGAGAGTGGGGGACAGAGGGCGGGACGGGGGTACAGAGAGGGAGGTAATAGAGACAGTACGGAGTGACATGGGGACAGTGAGACAGGGGGGACAGAGAGAGCATGGGGACACAGAGGGGGACAGAGAGAGAGGGGACAGAGAGAGAGGGATGGAGAGAGGGGAGGACAGAGAGAGTGAGGGGACAGAGAGAGGGGGTACATAGAGATGGCTGGGACCGAGAAGGCGGGAAGGGGAGTGATAGAGACGGGGTTCAGAGAGAGGGGGGACAGAGAGGGTGATAGAGAGGGGAGGGACGGAGATGGGGGACAGAGATGGGGGCAGAGAGAGGGGGAAACAGAAAGAGTGGGGACAGAGAGAAGGGTGACAGCGAGTGAAGGGGACAGAGAGACGTGGGACAGAGGGGGGGGGACAGATAGAGGGGGGGCAGAGAGAGGTGTAAAGAGAGGGGGGACAGAGAGAGGGGGTGACAGAGAGGGGGCACAGAGAGAGAAGGGGGACAGAGAGAGGGGGAAAAAAAGGAAGGGGGGGACACAGAGAGGGTGGTCAGAGTCAGGGGGACAGAGTGAGAGGGACCAAGAGACGGACAGAGAGAGGGGGACAGAGAGAGGGCTGGGACCGAGAGAGAGAGGGAACCGAGAGAGGGGGACAGAGAGCGGGAGAGACAGAGAGGTGGGGGGACAGAGAGAGTGGGGGTCACAGAGAGAGGGCGGCAGAGGGGGAAGAGAGAGGTGTACAGAGAGAGGGGAATGGGGGGTGGGGTACAGAGAGAGGGGGGACAGATAGGGAGGGGGGACAGAGAGAGGGGGGAACAAAGAGAGAAGGGGACAGAGAGAGTGGGGACAGAGAGAGGGAAACAAAGAGAGGTGGACAGAGAGAATGGGAAGGATAGCGGGGGGACGGGGGACAGAGAAAGAAGGACAGAGAGAGGAGGGAACGGAGGGAGAGGGGGTCAGAGAGAGGGGGGCAGAGGGGCAAGAGAGAGGGGTGACAGAGAAAGAGGAGGGACAGAGAGAGGGGGACAGAGAGAGGGGGTGCCAGAGAGAGGGGAGAATGAGAGTGAGGGGGGAAGGAGAGAGAGGGGGGGTCAGAGAGAGGGAGGGGCAAAGAAAGAGGGGACAGAGAGAGGGGGGACAGATAGAAGGGGGACAGAGGGAAGGGGGAACAGAGAGGGGGCGGTCAGAGAGAAATGGGGGATCAGAGAGAGAGGGGGAGAGAGAGAAAGGGGGACAAGAGAATGGGGGATAAAGAGGGTGGAGTGACAGGGGAGAGAGAGGGATAGAGAGAGGGGGAAGAGAGGGGGACAGAGAGAGGGGTGCAGAGAGTGGGGGGACAGAGAGAGGGGAACAGAGAGAGGGGAACAGAGAGAGAGAGGTGGACAGAAAGATGGGGACAGAGGGAGAGGGAGGGACAGAGTGAGAGGGTGACAGAGAGAGTGGGGACAGAGAGAGGGGGACACACAGAGAGTGGAGACAGAGAGAACGGGGCAATTGAGAGAGGGGGGGACAGAGAGATAGGGCCGAAGAGAGAGGGGGACAAAAAGAGGGGGGCAGAGAGAGCGAGGAATGAAAGAGGAGGAAAAAGAGAGGAGGACAGAGGGGACGGACAGAGAGAGGTTGGGACAGAGAGAGGTTGGGACAGAGAGAGGGGGGACAGAGAGGGAGGGGACAGAGAGAGAGGGGGACAAGATAGTGGGAGGACCGAGGTATGGGAGAGATGGGGAGAGAGAGGGGGTTATAGAGAGACGGAAGAGAGAGAGGGTGGACAGACAGAGGGGGACAGTGAGTGGGGGGACAGAGGACAGAGAGAGAGAGTGACAGAGAGAGGGGGACAGAGAGAGAGGGGTGGACAGAGAGATTACGACAGAGGGAAAGGAGGATACAGAGTGAGAGGGTTGGACAGAGAGACTGGGGACAGAGAGGAGGGTGACAGAGAGAGGGGGGACAGAGAGGGGGGACAGAGAATGGAGGGATGGAGAGGGGCACAGAGAGAGAGGGCGAACAGAGAGGGGGGAGAGAGAGAGAGGGGGACAGAGAGAGAGGGGACGGAGGGGGAAGCAGAGAGAGGGGGACAGAGAAGATGGACAGAGAGCGAGGTATAGAGAGAGGGGGACAGAGAGAGGAGGACAGAGAGAGGATGGACAGAGAGTGGTGACAGAGAGAGTGGAGAGAGAGAGGCGGGACAGAGAGAGTGGGGGGACAGAGAGGGAGAGAGGACAGAGAGAGAGGGGGAGAGAGAGGGGGGCAGAGAGAGTGTGAGACAGAGAGAGAGGGGGACAAGAGAGTTGGGGGAGAGAGAGGGTGGAGTGATAGGGGATAGAGAGGGGGTTAGAGATAGGGGAAGAGTGAGAGGGGGACAGAGAGAGGGGTGCAGAGAGTGGGGGCGAGAGAGAGAGGTGGACAGAGGGGGTGTACAGAGAGAGAGGCGTGGACAGAGAAATGGGGACAGAGGGAGAGGGAGGCACAGAGTGAGAGGGTGACAGAGAGAGTGGGGACAGAGAGGAGGGTGACAGAGCGGGGGGTACAGAGAGGGGGGACAGAGAGAGGGGGGGGACAAGATAGTTGGGGAGCGAGGTAGGGGAGAGATGCGGAGAGGGGGGTAAAGAGAGGGGAAAGAGAGAGGGTGGACAGAGAGAAGGGGATAGAGAGAGGGGGTCAGAGAGAGAGGAGTGGAGAGAGAGAAAGGGGACAGAGAGGAGGTTGACAGACAGAGGGAGGACAGACAGAAGGGTGACAGGGAGAGGGGGGACAGAGAGGGGGGACAGAGAGGGGAGGGACTGAGAGGGGGACAGAGAGAGGTCGAACAGAGAGAGAGGAGGGACAGAGAGAGGGGATGCAGTGCGTGGGATTGAGAGGGGGGACAGAGAGAGATGGCGAACAGAGAGAGGGGGGACAGAGAGGGAGAGGGACAGAGAGAAAGGGGACGGAGGGGGGAGCAGAGAGAGGGGGACAGAGAAGGTGGACAGAGAGGGGGGGGACAGAGGGAGGGGGACAGAGAGGGGAGGAACAGAGAGAAGGGATAGAGAGAGTGGGACAGAGAGGGGGGACATAGAGGGGAGGGATGGAGAGAGGAGGGTCAGAGGGAGGGACAGAGAGAGATGAGGACAGAGGAAGAGGGGGCACAGACAGTTGGGCGACAGAGAGTGAGGGGACAGAGAGGGGGGACAGAGAAAAGGGGTCAAAGAGAGGAGTGAAGAGAGGGGGAGACAGAGAGAGGGGGACAGAGAGAGGCGGTCAGAGAGAGGGGGGTCAGAGAGGGGGCGACAGAGACAGGGGGACAAAGAGAGGGGGACAGAGAGACAGGAGGGACAGAGAGCGCGGGGATATTGCGAGGGGGACAGAATTAGGGGACAGTGTGAGTGGGGCACAGAGAGAGAGAGGGGGACACAGAGAGGGGGGCAAGAGAGAGGAGAGAGACGGGGGAGACAGTGGTGGAGAAGGGGGGAGACAGACGGTGGGGGGGTAGCGACGGGGGGAGAGAGAGGAGGGGAGAGAGGGGCGAGAGAGAGGAGGGTAGAGAGAAGAGGGTAGAGAGGAGGGGAGAGGGGGGAGAGGGGGGAGAGAGAGGATGGAAGAGTGAGAGGGTGAGTGAGGGAGGGATTGAGAGAGAGAAGGGGTGAGAGAGGGAGAGAGAGAGGGGAGAGAGCTCTGTGACAGAGTTGGGGGAGAGAAATAGTGAAGAGAGAGTTAGGGGAGAGAGTGAGGGGTAGAGAGAGTGAATGAGGGGGAAGGGAGGGGAGGAGGAGAGATGGGATAGAGAGCGAGGCATGGAGAGAGAAGGCGGAGAGAGAAGGGCAAGTGAGAGAGGGGTTAGAGAGCAAGTGGGAGAGCGGGGGAGAAGGAGGGGCGACGGAGCGAGAGGGGTAGAGGGGAGATAGAGGGGGAGAGAGTGAACTGGACAGAGTGAGTGGGAGAGAGAGAGAGGGGGAGAGAGAGAGCAGCAGGGAGAGGGGGCAGGGAGAGGGGAGCAGAGAGAGGGGGCAGAGAGCGGTGGCAGAGGGAGGGATCGAGGAAGGTGGGCAAGAGAGGGGGGCAAGAAAGGGGTCGAGAGAGGGGAGGGAGTGAGGGGAGAGAGGGGGGAGGGGGAGATAGGGGTGAGAGAGAGGTGAGAGAGCGCGGGGACAGAGAGAGAGTGGGGAGAAAGTGGGGAGAGAGGGGGTGACAGGGGAGGGGGAGAAGAGAAGAGAGTGGAGATTGGGAGAGGGGAGATGGAGAGGGGAGTTGGAGAGGGGAGAGGGATCGGAAGAGAGGGTAGAGAGAGAGTGGAGAGAGACAGATGGAGGTAAAGAGGGGGAAGAGAGAGCAGAGAAGAGAGACGGGGAGAGAGAGGTGAAGAAATGGGGGAGAGAGAAGGGGAGAGGGCTGGAGAGGGGGGATAGAGAGGGGTAGAGAGAGGGGAGAGAGAGGGGGAGAGAGAGGGGCAAGAATGGAGACGATGGGGGGGCGAGAGTGGGGGCAAGAGTGGGGCAAGATTGGGGGTTGAGAGGGTGGGCAAGAGTGGGGGTCGAGGAGAGGGGCGAGGGTGGGGGCGAAAGACGGGGAGAGAGAGGAGGGGCGAGATAGGAGGGCGAGACAGGGAACGAGAGATGGGCGAGAGAGAGGGTGCGAGATGATGGCGAGAGAGAGGACGGAGGGAGGGGAGAGAGAGGGAGGGGGAGAGTGGGGATAGAGACAGTGTTGGGAAAAGAGGGAGGAGAGAGAGAGAGGCGGGAGAGAGTGGGGAGAGAGAGTGGGGGACAGTGTGGGGAGAGAGAGGATGCAGTGTGGGAGGAGAGAGAGGGGTTGAGAGAGTGAGATGAGAAAGAGGGGCAAAGGAGGTGGGAAGAGAGAGGGTGAGAGAGGGGAGAGAGTGAGAGGAGAAAGAGGGGGTGAGAGAAAGAGGCGAGAGAGAGAGAGGCGAGAGATGTGGGAAGAGAGGGAGTAGAGGGGAGAGAGTGGGTAGAGAGAGGGGAGAGATGGGGAAAGAAAGAGGGGGAGAGAGGGAGGGGGAGAGAGTTAGGGTTGAGAGTGGGGGCAGAAGGGGTGGGAGAGGGTGTACAGAGATGGGGAAGAGAGAGGGAGAGAGAGAGGGGTCGAGAGAGAGGAGGGAGAGTGAGAGGAGAGAGAGTGAGAGAGAGGGGGCAGAGAGTGAGGGGGAGAGAGTGAGGGGAGAGAGTAGGGGGAGAGAGAGTGGGGGGAGAGAGTGGTGTGGAGACAGTGGGTGAAATAGTGGGGGAGTGACAGTGGATGGGTAGAGTGGGGGTGGAGAGTGGATGGGAGAGTGGGGGTGAGAGTGCGTTGGGAGAGAAGGGAGAGAGACTGGGGTAAGTGATTGGGGTAAGAGAGCAGGGTAAGAGACCAGGGAGAGAGAGGGGTGACGGAGAGAGGGGAGGGAGAAAGAGATGGGAAGGAGAGAGACGAGAGAGAGTGGGGTGAAAAAGAGGGGAGATGGAGAGAGGGGAGAAAGAGAGGGGTGGAAAGAGAGGGGAGAGAGAGAAAGGGTAGAGAAACAGGGGTATAGAGCGAGGGAGAGAGAGACAGAGGGGGGTAGAGAGAGTGGAAGAGAGACAGAGGGGAGAGAGAGGGGGCGAGAGAGGTCGGAGAGTGGGGGGGAGGGGCGTGAGAGGGGGGAGAGAGATGGTCTGAGAGAGGGGGTGAGAGAGGGGGTGAGAGAGGGGGTGAGAGAGGGGAGAGAGAGGGGGTGAGAGAGAGGGGAGAGAGTGGAGACGAGTGGGGGGCGAGAGTGGGGGAGAGAGAGTGGGTGAGAAGGGGCGAGGGAGGGGGCGAGAGTGGGGGCAAGAGTGGGGGCAAGAGAGGGGGCGTGAGTGGGGGCGAGAGAGGGTGCGAGAGGGGGCGAGAGAGAGGGGGAGAGAGGGGTAGAGAGAGAGTAGGGGAAAGAGGCGGAGAGGGGGAGAGAGAAGCGAGAGAGAGCCTGGAGAGAGAGGGGGAGAGAGTGTGGAGGAGAGAGAGTGGGGGAGGGAGTGGAGGAGAGAGAGGGGGTGAGAGAGAGAGAGAGGCGAGAGAGAGGGGCAAGAGAGGTGGGGAGAGAGAGGAGAGAGAGTGGGAGGAGAGAGAAAGGATGATAAAGAGAGGTGAGAAGGAGAGGCGAGAGAGGGGGAGAGGGGGGAGAGTGAGAGGGGGGAGAGAGAGTGTGTGAGAGACAGGGTGTGAGAGAGAGGTTGTGAGAGAGGGGGGAGAGAGAGGGGGAGAGTGGGGGTTGAGAAAAGGGGAATGACAGGGGGATGTGGAGAAAGAAGGGGGCAGAGAAAGGGGGAGAGAAAGAGGGGGAGTAGATTGGGGGAGAGAGTGGAGAAAGAGCGGGAAAGAGAGAGGGGGAGAGTGAGATGGTGAGAGAGGGAGGGGGAGAGGGGTGGAGAGAGAGAGGGAAGAGAGATGGTGTGAGAGTGGGTGAAGAGAGTGGGGGAGAGAGTGGGGAAAGAGAGTGGGGAAAGAGAGTGGGGAGAGAGAGGAGAGACTGAGAGCATGGGAGGCAGGGGTTGAGAGAGGGAGAGAGAGGGAGAGATTTAGGAGACAGAGTGGGAGAGAGAGTTAGTGAAGAGAAAAAGGGAGAGAGAGATTGGGGGTCGAGAGAGGGGGGTGAGCAGGGTAGAGAGAGAGGGGAGAGGGAGGGAGAGAGAAGGGGAGGGGGAGAGAGGGGGAGAGTGGGGGACAGAGAGAAGAGAGAGGCGGACAGAGGGAGGGGGACAGAGAGTGGAGGGAGAGAGATGGGGAGAGAGGGGGGAGAGAGGGAGGGGTAGAGAGAGTGTGGGGACAGAGTGGGGGAGAGAGTGGGGAGAGAGATTGGGGAGAGAGAGTGCAGAGAGAGAGAGTGAGGGAGAGAGTAGGGGAGGGAGAGGGTTGGGGAGGGAGGGAGTGAGAGAGAGGGGAGAGATTTAGGTGACAGAGTGGGGGGAGAGTTAGTGAAGAAAGGGGGGAGAGAGGGAGTGAGGGGTAGAGGGAGGGGGTGTGAGACAGAGGTGCCGAGAGATGGGCTGAGAGAGACCATAGAGAGAAGGGGAGAGTGAAGGGAAGGGGGAGAGAGAGGGGGAAGACAGAGAGGCGGTAGAGAGAGACAGAGAGGGGGAAGAGAGACAGGGAGCGGGAGAGAGGGGTAGGAGGAGGGAGTGAGAGAGGGCGGGAGAGAGGGGGCAGAGAGCGGGGGTGAAAGTGGGGGAAGATAGATGGGGAAAGTGTGGGGGTGAGTGAGGGGGGAGAGAGGGAGAGAGTGTGGGGAGGGAGTAGGTGGGAGAGAGGGAGGGGGAGAGAGGGGGGAGAGGGCGGGAGAGAGGGGGCAGAGAGCGGGGGGAGAAAGTGGGGGAAGAGAGATGGGGAGAGTGTGGGGGTGTGTGAGGGGGGTGTGAGAGAGAGATAGAGAGGAGAGAGTGGGTGGCAGAGAGAGAGGGGGAGAGAGAAGGGGAGAGAGATGGGGAGAGGGGGGAGAGACGGGGAGAGTGACGGGGAGAGACGGGGAGAGGGGGGGAGAAAGTGGGGGAAGAGAGATGGGGAGAGTGTGGGGGTGATTGAGGGGAGAGAGGGCGGGAGAGAGGGGGCAGTGAGCGGGGGGAGAAAGTGGGGAAGAGAGATGGGGAGAGTGTGGGGGTGTGTGAGGGGGGTGAGAGAAAGACGGAGAGAGAGGGGAGAGTGTGGATGGGAGAGAGAGAGGGGGAGAGAGAAGGGGAGAGTGACGGGGAGAGACGGGGAGAGAGAGGGGGAGGAAGAGGAAGGGGCGAGGGAGGTGGAGAGAGGGGGATAGAAAGGGGGTGAGAGAGGGGGGACAGAGCGTGTGGAGAGAGGGGAGAGAGATTGGGAGACAGATGGGGAAAGAGATGGGGAGAGTGAGAGGGAGAGAGAGGGCAGACATAAAGGAGGAGAGAGAGGGTAAGAGTTATAAAGGGGAGAGGGGGCGAGAGAGCGGGGGTGAGCGAGCGGGGCGAGAGGGCGGGGAATGAGCGAGAGGGGGGCAGAGAGTGGGGGAGAGAGAGGGGGAGAGAGAGGGGGCTGAGAGAGAGAGTGTGGAGAGAAAAGGTACGATTGAGTGGGAGAGTGAGACGGAGAGAGAGGGCAGAGATAAAGGAGGATAGAGATGGTAAGAGTGAGACAGGGGAGAGAGGGGGCGAGAGAGCGGGGGTGAGAGAGCGGAGGTGAGAGAGCGGGGATTGAGAGAGAGGGGTCAGATAGGGTGAGAGGGGGAGAGAGAGGTGGAGAGAGAGAGGGAAAGAGATGGGAGAGAGGGGGAGAGACAGGGGGAGGGAGACGAAGGGGGCGAGGGAGGTGGAGGGGGGACAGAAAGGGAGTGAGAGAGTGGCAAGAGAGCGTGGGGAGAGAGGGGGGAGAGAGATGGGGAGAGTGATGGGTAAAGAGATGGCGAGAGTGAGATGGAGATAAAGGGGAGAGGGGGGCACGAGAGGGAGTGAGAGATGCGGGCGAGGGGGGGATGAGAGGGGGTGAGAGAGAGGGGAGAGAGAGGGGAGAGAGATGGGGGTGAGAGTGGGGGAAGAGAGTGAGGAAAGAGAGTGGGGGAGTGAGAGGCAGAGAGAGAGGGGAGAGGGAGGGGGACAGAGAAGGGAAGAGAGACGGGGAGAGCGACGGAGAGAGGGGGAGAGATGGGGAGAGAGAGTTGGAAGGAGAGGAAGGGGGCGAGGGAGGTGGAGAGGGGGAAAGAAAGAGGGTGAGAGTGTGGGAGAGAGCGGGGAGAGTGAGAGGGTGAGAGAGGTAGGGAGTGAGAAATGGAAAGAGAGAGAGGCGAGAGATTTAGGCGACAGAGTTAGTGAAAAGCGATGGGGGGAGAGAGAGTTTGAGGGGTAGAGAGAGAGGGTGAGCGGGGTAGAGAAAGATCTGATAGAGACAGGGGATGAGAGAGCGGGGTAGAGAGAGGGGAGAGGGAGGGGGAGAGATGGGGAGAGGAGAGAGGGGTTAGAGGGGCGAGAGTGGGGGACAGAGAGGGGAGAGTCGGGGGGGAGAGAGGGGGAGAGAGTGGGGGAGAGCGATGGGGAGGGGGAGAGACGGAGGGGGAGCGAGGGGGAGGGAGATGAAGGGAGCGAGGGAGTGGGTTAGGGAGGGGGCAGAAAGGGGGAGATAGTTCGCGGAGAGAGAAGGGAGAGAGATGGGGAGAGAGATGGGGAGAGAGATGGGGAGAGTGAGAGGGAAAGGGAGAGAGAGGGGAGAGTGGGAGTGCAAAAGGAGGCGAGAGAGGCGGGCGAGAGGGGAGCAAGAGGGGGTGAGAGAGGTTTAGAGAGAGAGGGGCGTGGGGGGATAGAGAGTATGCGAGAGAGAGTGGTAGGGAGAGTGGGGAGAGAGAGAAGGGTAGAGAGTGTGGCGAGCGAGGGGGCGAGACGGGGATGAGAAACCGGGCGAGACAGGTGGAGAGAGAGGGGGAGAGAGAGGGGGATAAAGAGGGGGGAGAGAGAGTGGGGAGAGAGGGGGGAGAGGGGGCATAAAGAGAGAGAGTTTGCAGAGAAAGGGGGAAGATAGATCGAGAGAGAGAGCGGGGAGAGAGGGGGGAGAGATAGAGGGAGAGAGAGAGAGAGCGTGGTGGGGGGAGAGAGGGAGGAGAGGGGGAGAGAGAGGGGGAGAATGAGACCGGACGAGTGAGTGGGGGTGAGAGCGTGGGGGCTAGATTGTTGGGTGAGAGAGGGTGGCGCGACAGAGTGGGGCAGAGAGAAGGGGCGAGAGAGAGAGGGGCAGAGAGTGGGGAGAGATGGGGGAGAGAGTGGGGGAGAGACCGGAGGAGAGAATGGGGGAGTGAGTGGAGGGAGAGAGTGTGGGGAGAGAGTGTGGGAGAAGGGGTAGAGAGTGAGGGAGAGTGTGGGGGATAGAGTGGGGCAGAGTGAGAGGGTGAGAGAAGGAGTGAGTGAGAGGGGGAGAGAGAAGGGAGAAGGTTCGGTGGCAGAGTGTGGAGAGTTAGTGAAGAGAGAGGGGGAGAGAGAGTGAGGGGATATAGAGAGAGGGGGTAGAGAGAGAGGGTGAAGCGCGGGGAGAGCCAGTGAGAGGAGATGAAAGGGGGAGGGAGAGTGAGGTGACAGAGTGAGGGGAGAGAGGGAAGGGCAGAGAGAGAGGGGCTCGAGAGACGGGTGTGAGAGAGGGAGAGAGGGAGGGGAGAGAAGGGAGGGGAGAGAACGAGGGGAACTGAGGGTGAGAGAGAGAGAGGAGAAAGAATGGGAGAGAAAGGGAGTGGGGAGGGAGAGGGGGTGAGAGAGGGGGGAGAGATAGAGACGGGAGACAGAGGGGAGAGAGAGGGGGGGGGACAGGGGGGGAGAGAAAGAGGGGGAGAGAGAGAGGGTGGAGAGCGAGAGGGGGAGAGAGTGGGGCGAGAGATTGGGGCGAGAGAGGGGGAAAGAGAGAGGCGGAGAGGGAGGGGAAAGAGTGAGGGTGAGAGAGAGGGTGAGAGAGGGGGTGAGAGAGAGGGGCGAGAGGGGAGAGAGGGGGAAGAGGTGGCGAGAGAGGGATGAGAGAAGTTGGAGAGAGGGGAAAGTCAGAGAGCGTGGGAGAGAGTGGGGAGAGAGGGGGGAGATGTAGAGAGGGAGACAAAGAATGGAAGAGACAAGATGGAGAGGGGAGAGATAGAGGGGAGAGAGACAGAGAGAGAGAAAGGGTTGAGAGACATGGGTAGAGAAGTGGAGTAGTGAAAAGGATAAAAAGAGAGGGGGAGAGAAGTGGGATGAGAGAGAGGGCGAGAGAGGGGGACAGAGGGAGTGGGAGAGAGAGAAGGGGAGAGAGGGAGGGCGGAGAGAGTGGGGGAGAGGGAGTAAGGGACAGTGAGTGGGTAGAGAGAGAGAGACAGAGTGAGAGAGAAAGGGGGAGAGAGAGAGGAGGAGGGTGAGTGAAGTGAGAGAAAGGTGAGAGAGAGGGGAGAGAGAGAGGGGGAGAGAGAGGCGACGAGGGAGGGGGGCGAGAGCGGGGTGTGAGAGAGGTGGGAGAGAGAGAGAAGCGGGGGGAGAAACAATGGTGGGGGAGAGAGAGATGTAGGCGAGAGAGAGAGGTGGGGGAGAGAGAGAGGTGTGTGAGAGAGAGGTGTGGGTGAGAGAGGTCGGGGAAAGAGAGAGAGGGGAAGAGAGAGGAGGAAAGAGATAGAGGGGAAGAGAGGGAAGGGCAGAGAGAAGGAGGGCAAAAGAGGGGAGTAGGGCCAACGGAGAGGGGTCAAGGGAGAGGGCGGAGAGAGGAGGAGGAGAGAGAGGGGGAGAGAGGGGAGAGTGAGGGGTGAGAGGGATAGAGAGAGAGGGGGAGAGGGGGAGTGAGAGATGGGGAGACAGAGAGGGGGAAAGAGAGCCGGGAGAGAGAGAGGAGAGAGAGAGGAGGCAAGGTAGAGGGAGAGAGAGAGGTGAGTGAAACGGGCAGAGAGAGAGGGAGAAAAAGAGGGGAAGGAAGCGAGAAAGCGAGGGGCAAGAGAGGGTGACGAGCGAGAGGGGAGACATAGGGGGTGTGACAGAGAGAGGGGAGGGAGAGGGGGAGAAAGAGAGGTGAGAGAGGGGGAGAGAGAGGGTGGGAGATAGAGTGGGGGAGTGAGTGCGGGGAAGAGTGGGGGGATTGAGTGGGGGGAGAGAGGGTATAGAGAGTGTGGGGAGAGGGGGAGTGAGGGGGTAAACAGTGGGGGAGAGAGAGAGGGAGGGAGTGAGAGGGGGAGGGGAGGGGGAGTGAGGTGACAGAGTGAGGGGGTCAAAAGAGGGGGCGAGCGAGGGGGAGACAGGAAGGGGAGAGAGGGAGGGGGAGAGAGGGAGGGGGAGAGAGGGAGAGGGAGAGACAAGGAGTGGGGAGAGAGTGGGGGAGAGAGAGGGGGAGAGAGAGGGGGAGAAAGGGAAAGGTGAGAGTGAGGCAAGAGAAGAGGCAAGAGATGGGAAAAGAGAGAGGGAGAGTGAGGGCGAGAGCGAGCGGGGAGCGAGAGACAGAGCGTGGAGAGAGAGAGGGGTGGCAGAAAGTGGGGGGGGGGGAAGACAGAGGGGGAAGACAGAGAGCGGGGGAGAGTGGGGAAGAGAGGGGGAGATGGAGACGAAGAGACGGAGAGAGGTGAGAGGGAAGATGGAGAGGGGCGAGAGTGGAGAGAGAGAGGAGAGAGAGATGGGGGTAGAGAGACAGGGGTAGAGAGAGGGGAGTATTGAGAAGGATAAAGAGAGGGGGTGGAGAGAGAAGGGGGCGAGAGAGGGGGGCGAGAGAGGGGGACAGGGGGAGTGGGAGAGAGTGAGGGAGAGAGAGTGAGGGGGAAAGAGGCATTGGGAGAGAGAGGGGAGAGAGAGGTGGTGAGAGAGAGAGGTGAGGGAGATAGAGAGGTAAGTGAGAGAGAGGTGGTGGAGAGAGAGGTGGGGGAAAGAAAGAGAGGGGGAAGAAAGAGCGAGGGAAGAGAGAGGGGCAGAGAGAGGGGGAAAGATAAGGGGCGAGATAAGGGGGAGAGATTGTGGGAGAGATCGGGAGAGATAGGGGAGAGGTACCGGGAGAGATAGCGGAGAGAGAAGGGGAGTGAAAAGGGGAAAGAGAAGGGGAAAGATGGGGAGAGAGAGGGGTTAGAGAGAGATGGATTAGAGAGAGAGAGAACGGGACAGAAAGGGGTCGAGTGCAAGGGTCGAGAGAGGGGGTTGATAGGGGGTAGTCGAGTGAGGGTTTTCGAAGGGAGTGGTTGTGAGAGGTGTGTCGAGAGAGGGGGGACAATGAGGGGGTCGAGAGAAGAGGGCTGAGAGAGGTGTGTCGAGAGAGTGGGTCGATAGAGGGAGAGTGAGGGGAGGGGGAGAGAGAGGGGTGAGAGCGTGGGGGAGAGTGAGTGAGGAGAGAGAGTGGCGGGGAGAAAGGGGGCAGAGAGGGGGTAGAGATGCGGGGGAAATGAGAGAGAGTGGAGAGAGAGTGAAGGGTGAGGGATGGGGAGAGCGAGGTGTGAGCAAGAGAGACGGGCGAGAGAGTGGGTGAGCGAGAGACAGACAGGGAGATGTGCAAGTGTGAGTGAGTGAGTGAGGGGACGGAAATGAGAGAGAGTCTGAGAGATCGAGAGAGAGTGCGTGATAAGGGGACAAGAGAGAGAAAGAGAGAGAAAGATAGGAAGAGGGGGAGAGCGAGATAGGGAAAGATACAAGGTGAGCTAGAGAGAGAGAGGGACATGAGTGAGAGGCACGCGAGGGGGGAGACAGAGAGTCAGGTGAGAGAGAGGGATGAGGTGGAGGTGAGTGAGTGGGTGAGAGTGTGTGAGGGGAAGAGAGATAGAAAGAGAAGGTGAGAGAGGGGCTGAGAGAGAGAATGAGCGTGAGAGGGTGAGAGATAGATAGTGAGGGAGTGAGAGAGGGGATCGAGAAAAAGAGACAGAGAGTCTGAGAGAGAGAGAGAGATGTCTCAGGGAGGACCAGTCCAGCAGAGGTGAGAACAGGACCCTTACAAGATGGTGGGAATGAAACCGAGAATGTTGCTGTTCCTTACCCAGCTCTGTGTCCATGTCCTGTCTTCCGGGTCTGAATACAGAAGACCACTAAGCCCCTCTGTGCTGTTTACTGTGAGTGATCTTACCGGCTGCAGGATCTACTGAACGCTCCAGACCTCCCTCTCCATCTCTCTCTGGCTGACCAAGCATCTTTGATGCGGTAAAGGACGAGACAGGAGTTAGGGAATTCGGCTGAGACAGGAACATCCTGATTACCTGCAGGTGACAGATAAATAGACAGAATGGGAAGTTAGACTGATGCAGTGAGGTTTACACATGGAGGATCTGGAAAATCCCTGTCTCCATCCCTGGCCTGTGCTGCTGTGTCTCTCTGGAATGGGGAATTCCATTGGCTCAGGATCTGGAGTAGCTGCAAGAGTGAGAGACACTGACAGAGGCAGCAATTAGACCCAGAGAGTGAGGGATACCATATGGTGAGAGACTGAGTGATATCACCAGAGTGCTGGAAGGTATCAGGATCACACAATGGTCATGATGAAAGGGTTGTGATTCATGTTGTGCTGGGATGCGTACTCACTGACGGTTGAACTACGAGTGGGACAGGTGATGGCTTCGTGCTATTCTCACCCGACTGTTCATCCAGATGTTAATGCCGGTGTCCAGTATAACCCATCTAACTGCTTAATATTCTTTCAGGAAGAAAATCTGTTATAGGCAGCGGGTCTGGCCTACACATGATCCAGACCCAGAGTGATGGGGCTGACTCTAAACTGATCTCTGTAATGATCCAGCAAGGCGCTCAGCTCAAGGCCAGCTCGGGGTGGGCATGCGATGCTGGCCAGCCAGAGACAGCAACATCCCATGAGTGAATTAAACATAACACTGCTGGGAGTTGTCTCTTCGGTTCCTTTTATATCTTTCCCCTCTCATCCTGAACCTAGGCCCTTCAGTTCTGCACTACCCCAACCCTGGGAGCAGTGTCCTTGCCAATCATGTCGGTAGGCTTATGGGCAGGACTTAAAGCTGACAGATAGTATGCAGAGGATTCAGGTGAAAGGAGCTTTCCAAATCCAAAAAGAAATGGCAATGTAGCTGAAGACAAGCAGAAAGGAACAGGAAGAGACAGAGTTTAACTGAAACTGTACATCAGTGAATTGGACTGTGACAAGAAATTGTGGAAAGAGTCAATTGTAATGTTCTTTTTTGGACTGGATAAAGTCTCTGCAATAAGGTGGATGGACTGTGGCACAGAGATAAATGAGATTTAGTGGTGACAGGGTGAACAAAAGGTGGAACATGAATGTTCTATTGTACACCTCCTTGAGGGGTGTCAGGGAGTGCAGGATGGGTAACCCTGACAGTAATGGGTAACAAAGGCATTACAGAGAAAGCATTCGGCCTCAGATGATGAAGCTGAATCAATCTGAATGCAGATTCTGGGTAACACGTGCCAAAAACACAAGCAGGAGAACAGTTTAGAGGCTGCCTAACAGCATTTCATTGCGCAGACCTGTTACACATTCCAATGAATTCCTGTGTACTGCAAAGGCACTGTGATGATTCTGGGAGACTTCAGTCTTTGTATAATCTGGGACAGTCACATCGGCAAAAGTGATGTTCTCCAAACTCCTCTTTGAATGTTTGTGTCAGTGTTTCTTTGAATCACACATTGTGCAAACGGCCAGGGAGGTGGCTATCTCAGATCGACCGTTGGGTGATGAAGCTGAGTGAAGGAGTAATGTCACACTGAGATATCCTCTGGGAAATTGTAGTGTAGTGGAATTCAGCGAGATGATGGATTTTTAAAGTGACCATAAAGCACACCCTACAATCACAACCAAAGCTATTGACATGTGTTTGAGAGTAAAACTGACCAAGGTAAACAGGGGAAACAGTGAAGTGTATGGCCGGTAATGGACAGTGTGAAACGTTTACAGTCATAGAGATGTACAGCACAGAAACAGGACCTTCGGTTCAACTCATCCATGCCACCCACATATCCTAACATAATCTCATCACATTTGCCAGCACTTGGCCCAAATCCCTCTCAACCCTTCCTGTTCGTATACCCATCCAGATGCCTTCTAAATATAGTAATTGTACCAGTCTCCACCACTTCATCTGGCAGGTCATTCAATCAACGCAACACCCTCCACATCAAAACGTTGTCCCTTAGGTTCCTTTTATATCTTTCCCCTCTCATCCTGAACCTAGGACCTTCAGTTCTGGACTACCCCACCCCAGGGAAAAGTCCTTGTCTGTTAATCCTAACCATGCCTCTCATGGTTTTATAAAATTCCATATGGGTTACCCCTCAGCTGCAGACATTCCAGGGAAAGCAGGCTCAGCCCATTTAACCTCTCCTTGTAGCTCAAATCCTCCAACCCTGGCAGCATCTTTGCAAATCTTTTCTAAGCCCTTTCAATTTACACAATATTCTTCCGAGAGGGAGGAGATAAGAATTTCACACAATATTCCAAAACTGGCTTATCCAATGTCCTGTATAGCTACAACATGACCTCTCAACTCCTCTACTCAATGCACTGATCAGTAAACACAAACATACCAAACACCTTCTTCACTATCTTATCGACCCACAATTCTCCTTTCAAGGAACAATGAATCTGCACTCCAAGGTCTCTTTGTTCAGAAACACTCCCTGGGACATTAACATTTAGTGTATCAGTCCTGCGAAGAGTTGCTTTCCCAAAATGCAGCGCTTCTTATTTATCTGAATTAAGCTCCATCTCCCACTCCTCAGCCCATTGGCCCATCAGTTCACCATCCCATTGTAATATGAAGTAACATTCTTCACTGTCCACTACAACTACAATTTTGGTGTCATCTGCAAACTTACTAACTACACCTGCTGTTTTCACATCCAAATCATTTATATAATTAATGGAAAGTAGTGGACCCAGCACCGATCCTTGTGGCACTCCACTGGTCACAGGTCTCCAGTCTGAAAAAGCCACCCTCCACAACCACCCTCTGTCTTCTACCTTTAAGCCAGTTTTGTATCCAAATGGCTGGTTTTCCCTGTATTCCGTGAGATCTATCCTTACTCTCCAATCTCCCATGTGGAAACATTTCGAACACCTTACTGAAGTCCATATCACTCACATCCACCGCGCTGCCCTCATCAATCTTTTTGTTACTTCTTCAAAAAACTCAATATCTTGAGACATGATTTCCCACGCACAAAGCAATGCTGACTATCCCCAATTAGATATTGCCTTTCTAAATACATGTAATTCCTGTCCCTCATGTATCCGTCCTTCAACGTGCCCATGACTGACTTCAGGCGAACCAGTCTGTAGTTCCCTGACTTGTCCTTACCAGCCTTCTGAAGAGGTGGCACCACGTTTGCCAACCTCCATTCTTCTGGTACCTCACCTGTGAATATTGGTGACAAAAATATCTCAGTAAGAGGCCCAGCAATCACTTCTCTATCTGCCCATAGAGTTCTCGGATACAGCTGATCAGGTCTTAGGGATTTATCCACCTTTAACCGTTTCAGGACATCCAGCACCTCCTCCTTTGTAATATCGACGTTTTAGAAGATGACGTCATCTATTTCCCAATGCTATTTCCCAAACCATCATCCTATTCTATATCTTCCATATCCTTCTCTACAGGAAATAAATGTTCAGTATCTTCCCCATCTCCTGCAGCTCCATGTGCAGGCAGTCTTGATCATTGAGGGGCCCTATTCTCTCCCTAGAGACCCTTTTGCCCTTTATGCATTTGTAAAAACACTTTGGGTTCTACTTAACCCTATTTGCCAAAGAAATCTCATGTCCCGTATTTGCCCTCCTGATTTCCCTCTATCCCTACACAACATTGCAATCACCCCTCACTGACTAATCCCTATACAACACTGCACTCACCTCCTCCCTGACTGATCCCTACCCAACATTGCACTCACCCCCTCCCTGACAGATCCCAAACCAACACTGCACTCACTTCCTCCCTGACTGATCCCTGCCCAACACTGCAATCTCCCCCTCCCTGATGGATCAGTAACTAATACTGCAATCTCCCCTCCCTGACTGATGCCTACCCAAGACTGTAATCACCCCCTCACTGACTGATCCCTACTCAACACTGCAATCTCCCCTCCGTGACTGATGTCAACCCAACCCTGCAACTCCCCCTCACTGACTGATACCTACACTACACTGCAATCTCCCCTCCCTGACTGATGCCTACCCAATATTGTAAGCTCCACCTTCCTGACTGATCCTTACCCAACATTGCAATCACCCCCTCCCTGAATGATCCCTACCCAACACTGCAATCTACCCCCCGACTGATCCCAACCCAACCCTGCAATCTCCCCCACACTGACTGATCCCTATCGAACACTGCAATCTCACCCTTCCTGACTGATCCCTACACAACACTGCACTCACCCACTCCCTGACTGATCCCTACACAACACTGCAATCTCCCCTCCCTGAATGCTCCCTACCCAACACTGCAATCTCCCCCTCCCTGACTGATCCCAACCCAACACTGCAATCTCACCTCCCTGACTGATCACTACTCAACACTGCAATCGCCACTCCCTGACTGATGCTGACACAACACTGCAATCTCCCCCTCCCTGACTGATCCCTAACCAAGACTTAACCCCACCTCCTTGACTGATCCCTACCCAACACTTCAATCTCCCCCCGACTGATCCCAACCCAACCCTGCAATCTCCCCCTCCCTGACTGATCCCTACCCAACACTGCAATCTCCCCCCCGACTGATCCCAACCCAACCCTGCAATCACCCCACACTGACTGATCCCTACCGAACACTGCAATCTCCCCTCGCTGACGGATCCCTACCCAACACTGCAATCTCTCCCCGCGACTGATCCCAACCCAACCCTGCAATCTCCCCCTTCCTGACTGATCCCTACACAACACTGCACTCACCCACTCCCTGACTGATCCCTACACAACACTGCGCTCACCCCCTCCCTGAATGCTCCCTACCCAACAGTGCAATCTCCCCCTCCCTGACGGATCAGTTACTAACACTGCAATCTCCCCTCCCTGAATGAATCCGACCCAACACTGTAATCACCCACTTCGTGACTGATCCCTACCCATCACTGCAATCTCCCCTCCCTGACTGATGCCTACCCAAGACTGCAATCTCCTCGTCCCTGCCTGATCCCTACCCAACACTGCAATCTCACCCTCCCTGACTGATGCCGACCCAACACTGTAATCTCCCCCTCGCTGACTGATCTCAAACCAACACTGCAATCAACCTGACTGATGCCTACCAAAGACTACAATCATCCCCTCCCTGACTGATCCCTATCCAACACTGCACTCACACTCTCCCTGACTGATGCCGACACAACACTGCAATCTCCCCCTCCCTGACTGATCCTGTCACAACATTGTAACCTCCCCCTTCCTGACTGATCCTTATCCAGCATTGCAATCACCCCTCCATGAATGATCACTACTCAACACTGCAATCGCCACTCCCTGACTGATGCCGACACAACACTGCAATCTCCCCCTCCCTGACTGATCCCTAACCAAGACTTAACCCCACCTCCCTGACTGATCCCTACCCAACACTTCAATCTCCCCCCAACTGATCCCAACCCAACACTGCAATCTCCCCCTCCCTGACTGATCCCTACACAACACTGCAATCTCCCCCTCCCTGACTGATCCTGACACAACAGTGTAACCTACCCCTTCCTGACTGATCCTTATCCAGCATTGCAATCTCCCCCTCCCTGACTGATCCCTACACAACACTGCAATCTCCCCCTCCCTGACTGATCCTGACACAACAGTGTAACCTACCCCTTCCTGACTGATCCTTATCCAGCATTGCAATCTCCCCCTCCCTGACTGATCACTACCCAACACTGCAATCATCACCATCCTGACTGATTCCTGCCCCACACTGCAATCACCACCGCCAGACTAATCCCCAGGCAACACTGCAATCTCACCCTCCCTGACTGATCCCTACCGAACACTGCAATCACCCCTCCCTGCCTGATGCCTACACAACACTGTAATCTCCCCCTCGCTGACTGAACTCAAACCAACATTGCAATCAACTCCTCCCTGACTGATGCCTACCAAAGACTGCAATCACCTCCTCCCTGACTGATCGCTATCCAATACTGCACTCACACTCTCCCTGACTGATGCCGACACAACACTGCAATCTCCCCTCCCTGACTGATCCCTACCCAACACTAAAATCTCACCCCCTCATTACCTGATCCCGACCCAACACTCCAATCTCACCCTCCCTATCTGATGCCTACCCAACCCTGCAATCTCCCCCTCCCTGACTGATCCCTACCCAACACTGTAATCTCCCCCTCCCTGATTGATCCCTACCCAACACTGCAACCTACCCCTCCCTGACTGATCTCTATCCTACAATGTAATCTCCCCCTCCCTGACTGATCCCTCCCCAACACTGTCATCTCCCCCTCCCTGACTGACCCCTAGCCAACACTGCAATCTCCCCCTCCCTGACTGATCCCCACCCAACAAAGTAATCTCCCCCTCCTGACCCAACTCTCCCAGATCAGGTCAAAGAGATGCAGGTATTAATAATTAATCCTGTCCTTTGTGTATTTGAGCTGAAAATGTGTTGCTGGAAAAGCGCAGCAGGTCAGGCAGCATCCAAGGAACAGGAGAATTGACGTTTCGGGCATCAGCCCTTCTTCAGAAAATTCCTGAAGAAGGGCTGATGCCCGAAACGTCGATTCTCCTGTTCCGTGGTTGCTGCCTGACCTGCTGCGCTTTTCCAGCAACACATTTTCAGCTCTGATCTCCAGCATCTGCAGTCCTCACTTTCTCCTTTGTGTATTTGACTGTGGCAACATTGAGATAACACTATGTGCTGTCAATCTCCAGAGTGTTCGATGGGGCACTTCGAGGAAGATTTCCTCCAGATCTAAGTCCATTCTCAAACTAATCTGGGATATTTACATGAGAACCGTTTCAGTGAAGATTCACTTTGAATCCTTTCTGTGCCTTACTGTAGTTAGCTGGGAACACTGATAACCTGGGCAGCACTGTTCCTGGGAAGTTTGATGGGAGTCAGATTAAATAGAGATTTCTGGGTCCCATTACTTCATATGGAAGAGATAAAGTCCCACAAGTGCACATTGAGATGCTGATGGTGTTGTCCAGTTATTTCTAAAAACAAGGTAAACAACCCAACCAGAATGTTCGCAGTGAGGTGACAGTGGGGGAGCACTTGGAACCAGTGACCACAGTTCTATTAATATTGTAATCATTGTGGAGTGAGACAAAATGTTCCCCAGGTGCTAGTTCGACATTGGGGCAAAGCACATTTTGACGGAATTAGCCAGAAGCTTGCAAGGGTTGGGTTGAGAAGTTTGTTTGCAGGCAACTGGACCTCTGTAGGTGGAAGTTCTTTAAATGTGGGACAGCTACAGTTCAAGATCTGTCCGTTCCTGTGAGTGTGAAGAGCAAGGTTAGCAGGAATAAGGAACCCTGGATGACAAGAGACATTGAGGTTTTAACCAGAAAAAAAGCAGGCATGGCTCAGGCACAGGCAGCTGGGGTCAAGGGAATCCCTGGTGATACATAGGGGACAGAAGAGTTTACTGAAGAAGGGAATCAGGAGGGCAGATGACCTTGGCTGAGAAGATTTGGGTGAATCCAAAGAGATTCTTGAAGTACAATGAAGGAAAAAGAATATCTATAGAGAGACTAGGACCCCTCAAGAACCAAAGTGGACATGTTTGTGCAGAATCGCAGGAGTTATTTCTCCTCTGTTTTGACCGTGGAGATGGACATGAAGGCTTGGGAATTTGGGGAAGTTAGTGATGATCTCTTGGGGACAGTCCATATCACAGGAGAGGAAGTGTTGAATGCATTAGAATGTATGAACATGGATAAATCTCCTGATCCTGACCAAACATATTCAACAACACTGCAAGAGGCGAGAGAAGAAATTGTGGGGTCCCTGGCTGATCTTTTTGCATCATCGTTAGCCACGGGTGAGGTCCCAAAGATTGGAGGGCAGCAAATGTTGTGCCCTTATTCGAGAAGGGCTGCAAAGAAAAAACTGGAACATGAAATCAGACAGCCGAACGTGTGTGGTCAGTAAGTTACTTGAGAAGATTCTGAGAGATTAGATGTACATGCATTTGGAAATACAGATTTTGATTGGGAGTAGTCAGCATAGCCTTGTGCGTGGGAGACCATGCCTCACAAATTTGTTAGCGTTCTTTGATGAAGTGATCAGGAGGTTTGACGAGCAGACTCTACAGATGTGTAGACATGTAGACTCTACAGATTTCAGTAAGGTGTTTGATAAGGTTCCACATGGTACCTTGCTCTGGAAGGTTAGATCGCATGAAATACAGGGGGCGTTGGCAAACTGGGTACACAACTGGCTTGATAGCAGGAAGCAGAGGGTAACAGTCAGACTGGAGGCCTGTGACTACTAGGGTGCTTCAGTGGTCATAGAATCATAGAATCCCTCCTCTGTGGAAACAGGCCCTTCAGCCCAACAAGTCTACTGGCCCTCTGAAGATTATTCCACACAAACCTATTCCCCTACCCTGTTAATCTACGTTTTCCCCTGACTAATGCAACTTACTTACACATCCATGAACACTATAGGCAACTGAGCATTGCCAGTTTACCTGACCTGCACATCTTTGGTTTGTAGGAGGAAACCGGACCACCCAGAGGAAAGCCACGCAGCCACGGGGTGAATGTACAAACTCAGTTGGTGTTGCATGATGTCTCAGTTATTGTCACTGCTGCCGCAAAGTGCCAAGGACCCGGGTTGGACCCCAGCCTCGGGTGACTGTGTGGAGTTTACACATTCTCCCTGTGTCTGCGTGGGTTTCCTTTGGGTGCTCCGACTTCCTCCTACAATCCAAAAATGTGCAGGTCAGATGAATTGGCCAGGCTAAATTGTCCATAGTGCTAGGTGCATTCGTCCAGGGTAAATATTGGGTAAGGACAATGGCTTTAGGTGGGTTATACTTCAGCAGGTCAGTGTGGACTTGTTGGGATAAATGGTCTGTTTCCATACTGTAGGAAATCTAACCCTAACAGGATCTAACCCACACAAACCATCCTGTGAGGGTGGAATTGAACCCAGAACCACAGTACTGTGAGGCAGCAGTGCGAACCACTGAACCACTGTGCCACTGATCTGGTCAGTGCTAGGCCCATTGCTGTTTGTTATCTCTATCGATGATTTGGATGAGGATGTTTAAGGCATGATTAGAAAGTTTTCAGATTACACTAAATTAAGTGAGGGAGGTTTCTCATCAATTGCAACATGGCCTTGATCAGCTGGGGAACTGGGCTGAGAAATGGCAAATGGAGTTTAATACAGACAAGGGCGAGATCTTGTATTTTGGAAAGACAAATCAAGACAGGGGTTTCATGGTGAATGGTAGGGCTTGAAGGAGTGTAGTGGAGCAGAGAGACCTTGGATTCCAGGAGCACGGTTCTCTGAACTCAGGGAGACAGGGCAGTGAAGAAGGCTTTTGGCACACTGGGCCCTTCACCAGTCAGGACATGGAATATCGAAGTTGGGAAGTTCTGTTGTAGTTGTGCAGGATGTTGGTGAGGCCGCACTTGGAATATTGTGTTCAGTTTTACCCACCTTGCTATAGGAAGGATGTTATAAACTGGAAAGAGTGCAGAAGAAATTTACAAGGATGTTGCCAGAACTCAACTAGACAGTTATAGAGAGACAAGTTAGGACATTTTCTTTAGTGTGTAAGAGACTGACGGTGGGGGTGGGGGGGAGGAATGTCCTTATAGAGGTGTATAAGATCATGGGACGCATGGATAAGGTGAATGCCCTCAGTCTTTATCCAAGGTTTGGGAATCGAGGACGAAAGGGCATCAGTTTAAGGTAAAAGAGGAAAGATTAAAAGGGAACCTAAGGGTTTTACCCAGACGGTGGTACTCATACCGAATGAACTACCAGTGGAAGTATTCGAGGAGGATACATTTAATAACATTTAAAATACACTTGGACAAATACATGGAGAGGAACGTATTGGAAGGATATGGGCCAAGTGCAGGGAAACGGGGTGAGTGTGGATGGTTCAGTTTGGGCCAAAGAGCCTGTCTCCATGCTGTAGAACTCTATGACTCTATGAACATACCCAGGTTTCCCATAATACAGAAGCGACCAAAGCAACACGAACACGAGCCGGTACAAATGTGAAACAGTCCTGTAGAATTTGGCAGGAAGCCAGCCTGGCTGTGCAGTGAAGGATTCCTGGTACAGGAGCTATGGTGAGATGCCCAAAGAGAACTGGGGAAGGAAGCTGGAAAGCTGACTCCACTGCCGATAGCCTGGAGGACCCCCGGCTGTGATAAGGCAGCTGGGATCCTGTCAACCCAAGGAAACCTACAGGCTGTGACCGAGCTAGGTCTCCTACACAATGAGTAGGACAGAACGTTGCAGGAAAATCTCACCCACATGGGACTACTCCAGTTACAATTGGGAAGAGTCCACTCCAGTGAAAGGAGGGTCTCTGGGGATGGGGAGGCAGCCTCAGGTTACATTGACAATCTGGAAGGACAGTGTAGGGAGCTCCAAGCAGCTGCCAGCTGCATGGGTCCTGTACACCTGCAACATGGAGCAACACACATCAGGCCCTAGTAGAAGGTGCCAGGAGCAAATACAATCCCTCGGGAACCAGGACTCCTCCCAGAATGGGATAGTTTGTGCCTTTGGGGTTCTACCTCCCCAGGGAGATAATGACAGGCCCCACACTGACACATCCACACCCTCCCACAGATGGGGTCTCCCACTGCCTGTCTCCCAGGTAACTGCACCTTTTGCCCCGAGCCCTGAGACACAGCCGAACTCAGATTCCATGAACCCTGTGGTTAACCAGTGTCAAACAGCTGATGGTCTTACTCCATATACAACCATTCCAGGTACCCAGCTGGTGGGCAGCACCAAAACGATCCCGTCTCGGTCCCAGATACATGTTTGGATGAGATTGACCGACAGTTTGTCATACACAGAGTGGATGCTGAGGAACAAACTAAATTAATCGACATGTGTCTAAGTCCAACAGGCCATCCAGCTATCACTGAGGGCCAACAGCTCGGGAGGGGCATCCGTGATGTGATGAAATAAGCCGTCCTCACTGCTCGAGGGCAGGATAAGGCAGATTCTGTAGAGGTGCTACATAGCTGCAGAACAACAACCAGCGGATTGTCCCTCCCCTCCCCCCGTCTGCTTCCCCCGGAGACTCTGGGGCCTTTTTCTGGGCTTTCAGGGATATGACCTGCACCTCTCTTCGCAATGAGAAACTGGGCCCGAGCCTTTGTCTCCCATGTCTCAGAAAGAAGGACGGACACCTGGGATTCGACCCCTCAGATGCCCTCTGTAATGAGATTCTAGATTAGAATGGTGCTGGAAAAGCACAGTAGTTCAGGCAGCATCCGAGGAGCAGTAAAATCGACGTTTCGGGCAAAAGCGCTCCATCAGGAATACAGGCAGAGAGCCTGCAGGTTGGAGAGATAAATGAGAGGACAGTCGGGGTGGGGGGAAAGTAGCATAGAATACAATAGATGAGTGGGGATGGGGATGAAGGTGATAGGACGGGGGGGGGGGGGGGAGGGTGGAGTGGATAGGTGGAAAAGAAGATAGGCAGGTAGGACAGGTCATGGGACAGTGCCGAGCTGCAAGTTTGGAACTGGGGTAAGGTGGGAGAAGGGGAAGTCGACATTGATGCCCTCGGGCTGAAGTGTTCCGAGGAGGAAGATGAGGCGTTCTTCCTTCAGGCGTCTGGTGGTGAGGGTGAGGCGGTGAAAGAAGCCCAGGACCTTCATGTCCTTGGCAGAGTGGGAGGGGGAGTTGAAACGTTGGGCCACGGGGTGGTGGGGTTGATTGGTTCGGGTGTCCCAGAGATGTCCCCTAAAGCTCAGCTAGGAGGCGTCCAGTCTCCCCAATGTAGAGGAGACCGCATTGGGAGCAATGGATACAATAAATGATATTGGTTGGTGTGCAGGTAAAACTTTGATGGATGTGAAAGGCTCCTTTAGGAACTTGGATGGAGGTGAGGGAGGAGGTGTGGTTGCAGGAGGCTTGGGCCCTCTGCTACTTAATTGCTGAATACGAAATAAACTTTAGGGATTTCCACATTGTGTTACAGGAGCTCAAGGATCACAAGCGATTGGTCGGGTTTCCCCGAGAACTGGTGTATGGTCGTGAGATACTGAGCACACAGCCCGGACAAGGGGTCAGAGTTCAGACAGTATTACCTCAGGAAGCCCATCAGGAAAAATTCTTAGAAACAAAATTAAAAACGGGCTGAGACCAGGAGGGAAGGCTCCTCCCACAGCTTGTCCCATGCACATCAGGCTCTTGTAATGGGCTAGTCAGTAAACTCACAGGGAATTCCTTGTTCACTAACATTTACCATAAAACTGACACTCATCATAATAAATGCATGAGGGGTACACTAAGCAGAATGGCGTCCTTCCTCATTAAAATTATTATGTTCCCAACTGGCCCACAGGATAATGGGATGAAGGGCAGGGATATATGAGGGAAAACCCAGAACAGTAATTAACAGATGAATGAAAATAATGATGTAGCCACGGTATACAGGGCAGGAGTGTGACCGGTCAGTACGTTGACTTTGCTAATTTGGAGAATAAGCTCAGAATCCTGACCCAACAACTCTCTAATGATCCTGGGAATGACTGAATAAAGGAAACCCAGGGGAGAATGCAGGTAAGTGGAGTTGAAATGCCCATCAGCCATGATTGAATGGCGGAGTGGACTCGATGGGCCGAATGGCCTTACTTCCACTCCTATGTCTTATGGTCTTATCTTCAGACTATGGGACAACTAGTGGAACATCAGGTTAACCATCACTTAGAGACCAAACTGGAGGGTCACACCAAAACGATTAACCAGATCATCCAGGGCCCAAGCAGAGGTGACGGTGAGCAGTAAAACCACACCCTGTGCAGTATCTACGGTAACGGGATGATGGAACAGCTGGAGCAGGAACTCAGGCGGGCCAGCCAAGGGAAAATCCCATCCTGGATTCGTGACAAAGAGCGTAAATATTTGTTCCAGGAGAACACCTACACGAACATCTCTCACTGTGAGTGACCAACGGCTGGGTTAATAACAGATGTCAGGACACTCTCGTTGGGACACCTGGGCTTGGTACGAGGGATTCCAATTAACCCAAGTGACAAAGTTAGGATGAAGTCCAAATTATCAGAGTTGTATAAAAAAGGTATTTGGATGGGCTACCATGATTACCTCCCACTTACTGTGGAGATAGAGGGAACATTGACAGGGACCATACTTACGTAATGTGAAGGACCAGGTCATACCATGACATTCCTATAGCCTGTTATCCAAGAATTCGGCTCCTCTCACATCGGCTGTGGTCCTAACTGCACTCACCTTGATATATCTCTGGATACCGGTGGTTAGGATTGCAGGCTGTAACAGATGGGTACGATCATGGTGAATAATGCCTGGACACACCCCCAGGGGCTGGAAGGTAGATGGAACTACCCGGGTGATCACTTTAGTTTCATTCATTTGCATTGTTTGAGGGTTCCTGGCTGGGCCAGTATTGATTTCCTGCCCATAGTTGCCATTACAACAGATTGGCCATGTTAAATTGCCCATTGTGTCAAGGGATATTCGGGCTAGCTGGAATAGCCATAGGAAATGCGCGGTTTCAGGGACATCATCGAGGGATTGGGTCTGACTTGGATTCTCTTCAGAGGGTCATTGTGGACTCAGTGGGTGGAACGGCCTGATTCTGTGCTGTCAATTTTTTTGATATCACTTATCAGCCATAAGACCATCAGTTTGGCCAATGTACACAATGGCTATTGCACAGACAGCTGTTTACTCTGACAACAAGCATAACCAGCTAAAAAAAAAGGTTTGTAATTTATTGCATAAGCTTCTTTTCTTTCCATTCAAGTTCGTTAGTTGGGGGAAATGTCACAAACTCCTGGCTAAAACACAGATAGACAGCCAAGGTTTATTGGCCAAGGAAATCGCGCAAATCACAAAACCCGCACACCAGGCACAGCAGAAACACAGCATAATGTAAAAGGCAACAGTTATTCTTGACATACGTTTCCAACAAACAAATGAGGGCCCAGACAGGAAGGCACCGGGTCCTGCTACACAAAGAAACTAACAGGAATAAGCCATCCAAATGATTGGCAATGCTTCAAACTATTAACGGATTCTCCTAATTGGCTACAATGATAGAAAGTTCCTGAAAACCATCCAGAAATGAACAAAAACAGGGTTCATCTGCAGATTGATTGCCTGAATCTCTGGAGGCCTTCTGAGGAGACCAGCATGGCAAGAGACAGAGACCATCTGACTATCCAGAGAGAGAGAGGAAGAGAGAAAAGAGTTTGGCAGACCCAGAGGCAAAACTGCGGAGAGAGAGAGAGAGAGAGAGAGAGAGAGAGAGAGAGAGAGAGAGAGAGAGGCTGAAGCAAAACCCAGGAGCATGGGAGAGAGGAGAGAGGGAATATGAAAAACCATCGAGAGTGAGTGGAAACCAACTTGAATAACGAGTGTCACCCCTTCAGTCTGTCCATATTTTAACTCCTGATTGTCTCAGTCTGACTTCCCCTTCTCTCCCTCTCTTTGTCCTCTCTCCCTCTGCCCTTCTGTCTCTCTCTCTGTCTGTCTTTCTCTCACTCTCTCCCTTTCCCTGTCTCTCTCTGCCCATCTTTCTCCTACCCCCCTTCTCCATCACCACTCTCTCGATCTCTCTCTCCCTTTTTCTCACCCTCCCTTTCTGTTATTCACTATTTCAAACCTGAAAGATCTCACCTAATTTTGAACCTCCTCAAAAATACAATGCCCCCCATTTTCACTCTCCTCCCAAATATCCCCTTCCCCAAATATCTTCCCTCCCAAATAATTGCCCCACCAAATATTTTGCTGCCCCCAACATTGCTGTGATCCCCACTCCCTGGGGCAGAGGGAAATGAGTGGAAAAGTGTGGACCTGGAAAAGCCCAGCAGGTCAGGCCTGAACCATCGACTCTCCTGGCTGACCTGCTGTGCTTCCCCAGCTCCACACTTTGTAACTCTGAGTCTCCAGCATCTGCAGTCCTCACTTTCTCACACAGGTAAATGAGTCTGGGTTGGCTGACTGGCCTGTGGCTGTTTTCATGCACAGCCAGTTGCCAGTGCCAGAATTACAGGTTTGCATCACATATGGAGTCTTTTCTGTCCATTCTCCCTCCTCCCCCATTAAATGATCCTGGTCCTGTTCAGGATCCTCAGGATTGGCCCCTGAATGGCCTCACTGGCTATCCTTTCTCTGGAGACTTCTTCTCTGTCCTGTCTCAGACTTTGCATCTCATGCTATCCCTCCCTCAATTTCTCTCTCTCTCTCTCTGACAACAGATCCTCCTTTCTCCACCAACCCCAAAACCCCATCAAACACTCCTCCTGTCTCTGGCTGTCCCACTGCCTCCCTGTCCCCCACTCTCCCCCTTCCCATGTAGACCCACAGGTCCTGGGCTGGAGGATATGGTGCAGAGACTAACACAGCAAGATCCCACTCTGCAACCATTCTCTAGCCACACACACTGTCCTTCTCCTTCCATATGTGTCCTTCTTCTTCTTCCTGTTTCTCTCACTCTGTCCTTCTCTCACTCTCTCCGTCTCCCTGTCTCTCATTGCCCACCTCTCTCTCCTCACTTTCTCCATTTCCACTCTCTTCATGTCTCTTTCTCTCTTTTTGTAACCCTCCCCTTCTCTTTTGCTTGATTTGAGACTCAATGAGGAAAGTAATTTATGTCCCTTACACTCACCCCCTCCCCACAGTCGGGGTAAAACCCGGAAGAGACCAAGGAAAGGTTGATCCCCTGCATTAACTGTACTGCATCCAGCGACAAAGAGACAAACTCTTCTCAATGCACCTTCCCCAGTCACTGGGACAGAGCAGAGAGGTCCAGGGAGAAAGAGGAAGAGAAACTACAAGAGATAAAGAGAGATGAACAGACAGACAGTGAAAGGGAGGGAGAGAACAAGAGAAAGACAGGCAGACAGAGGGAGGGAGAGAAGGCGAGAAGAACTGAAAGAGAGCAGGAGAGAGGCAGAGAGAGAAAGGCGGGGGGGAGAGAGAGAGTAAAATCCCAGTAAGAGAAATACAATGTCAGACAGATACAAGGTGAAAAAGGGAAGGCGAAGACATGGAGAGAAGGCCAGATAGACAACAAGAGAGAAAAACCAGGGAGAGATATAGGACAGAGTGATAGGGAGGAGTTGCAGCAGCAGAGTGATAGAGCTGAGAGAGTTTGGTGGTGGTGGGGGGTCTGCGGCGATGCAGCCAGAATGATGTACAGACAAGAATAGCAAGATCCCACAGAGCTGAGAGAAAGTTGCAGAAAGGGATGAGCAAGATGTTGGTTTTGTAAAAGATTGAATGATTCAGCATTCCTGAAAAACATGGTGCGGTGACAAAGTGGCAGTGTGTTGAAAGAAGGGAAGTTACAGGGAAATGTCAACAGGGCAGAGATATGAAGGATGTTGTGAGATAGGTATTGAAGGAAATATGTGGGAGAGACAGCTGGGAACACAGAAATATACATGAGAGCTCTCATGGAAGTGGGAAGCAGTGAGATCGGTGGGATCAGACTGTGCAGCTGCCCCCTCTCTAGCATTTTGCGCCTTTGTCTCTCCTTAGTGTAGAGCTCACCCCTTGTGGTAAAATTCCCAGAAACAGTCTGAATTCGTGTGTGTGTGTGTGTGTGCATTTGCGTGTCTGTGTCTGTGTGTGCGTGTGCACCTGTGTGCGTGTGTGTGTGTGTGTGTGTGTGCGTGTGCACCTGTGTGCGTGTGTGTGTGTGTGTGTGTGTGTGTTCACTCTCTCTGGTTCCAGCTTCTGTCTGATGATTCCTTATAGCAGAATAATTTGATTCTCTCTGTCTTTGCACTGTCCTGGTTTCAGCTCCCAAATCAAATGCTAAATCATTCACGATCCCATTGAATATTAGAGCAGTCTCGAGGGGCTGAATGGTCTCCTCCTGTTCCTATTTCGGATGGTCTTATGTTCTTAACACTACCTCCCAGCTCTTGGCCCCCACACTGGAGGTTATGACTCCACAAGGCCCTGATCTGTAGAGTGCTGCACTCTTCTGTGAGTCTCGGAGGGAACCAGCCTTATTTGGAATGGAGTTGCAGCCTCTCAGTAAGAAGTGAAATCTCATTGAGATTCCCCTCAGTCTCTCACTGTAAGGTGAAGCAGGCCAGTCTCGGGGAAGCAAACAGCAGGCCAGATGTGCCATGTCCTCCAGCTCCATTTCAGAAGGCCACGTGGGAGGGGCTAGTTTCCTTCATCAACTTCCTCTGCTCTCCTTTCTGGGTTAGGGTGGGGGCCGAATGGCCTTGCTCGTGGCTCCTATTGAGGTGCAGGCTGGCAATGATTGGGTTATACAGGGCATGCTCCTGAGTGAGGTCGGTTAGCTCAGTTGGCTTATCACACTAGCTGAAGTTACTCTGAAGGACTCTCGTTCCCAACCTGTCCCCTCAGCTGGGCCATGGTGACACTCTGATTAAATCCCCACCAGACACCGGTCTCTAATGAGGAGCTGTCCCATGCTCTGGTAAGACTATGGTGACATTACATTGGTTTGTACCTGGGGGAATGTGTGCAGGACTAGTTACTGCATTTCCAGAGGGATGTTAGTGTGTGGGGAGGTTTACTGGATGAATCCCCACCGGAATGAACAGCACTCTCTTTCCTCCAGTTAAGTCACTCTTGCAGCTTTTGTGTCTTTGGAGACACAAGGAACAATTCACATGAAACAGCAGCTGGATTTTATATTCATGGGCACCTGATAAGATTGGCTAGTTTACACACCCTCGCTCTCACACACACATACGCACACAGACACACGCTGCCTCAAACACACACAGACACACCCTCACACACACATACAGATAGGCACAACTCTCTCTCACACACACAGGCACACTCTCACACACACATACACACAGACACACGCTCCCTCAAACACACACAGACACACTCTCAGACACACATACACATAGGCACAACTCTCTCACACACACATACACAGACACACTCACACACACAGACACAATCTCTCTCTCACACATACACACAGACACACTCTCTCTTTCAGACGCACACAGGCACACTATCTCTCTCTCACAAACACACATAGACACACACTCACACACACAGACACAGACACACTCACACACACAGACACAATCTCTCTCTCACACATACACACAGACACACTCTCTCTTTCAGACACACAGGCACACTATCTCTCTCTCACAAACACACATAGACACACACTCACACACAGACACACTCTCTCACACACATATACACACACTGTCTCTCACATGCACACACTCTCACTCTCTCACATACACAGACACTCTCTCTCACACATGCACACACACTTTCTCTCACTCACATACACACACACTCTATCTCACACACATGCACACAGGCACACACTCTCTCTCACACACATACACACAGACACATGCTCCCTCAAACACACACAGACACACTCTCACACACTCTCTCACACACACATACACACTCTCTCTCACACACACACACGTGGACACACACTCTCTCATACACACACTCACAGACACACTCTCTCTCACACACACGTTCACTCACACACTCTCACACACCGTTTCTTACACACTCAGATATGCACACTCTCTCTCTTACGCATTCTCACACACACACACTCTCTCACACACAGACACACTCATTCTCCCATACACATGCACATAGACACACTCTCTCACACACACATACACACACTCTCTCTCACGCACATACACAGTCCTTCTCACACACAGACACATTGTCACACACAGACACACAGACACAATCTCTCACACCGACCTCTCTCACACACAGACAGACACACTCTCTCACACATACACACAGACACACACACCCTCAAACACACACAGACACACACTTCCACATAAACACATGCTTTCTCTCTGACTCTCTCACATACAGACACACAGAGATACACATACATCCACTCTGTCACACACACAAACACGGGCAGTATCTTTCCCTCTCTCTCTCTCTCTCACACACACACACACACACACAGAGCTGTCAAGGCATGGTTGAGGTATTGCTGGAGAAATGATTTCTCTGAGGACTGAACCTTGATCTCACATGATGACCGCTCCAGGGAGACAGACAGAAGCTACAGATGACTTGTTGGATCTTCCTGTGCACCACCTCTTTCATCGACAGCGTTAGTCTGTTTGGGTGCCTGCTTTTCTAAAACGTCTCTAAGCAACAAGTGACAATAGATTGAGGAAAGTTTTCCCCCAAACCATGTTTCAGACACATCCTGATGTTATTTTTCACTGATTGTTTAAAATGATCTGAATGTTCTGAAATGGGGAGTGGCTTCCATTTCAAATTACAACACCAGAGTGCCTCGGGGAATTGCATCTATTCCTTTCTACCCTCTGCACTCTGTACCGCCAGATATTCTCCCTCAGTACCTCAGAAGGTGCTCTCTCAATACCTCAGAAAGTGCTCCCTCAATACTGAAGAAAGAATCACTTTGTTGTGTTTAACACCCAAAACCCCTCAGACAGTAGCTCCACAAAACATTCACATCCTCAACATTTCAGGATGCAGCCCAGGTCCCCAACTCAGACTACGTTCAAAAACCTTCAGACTGGAAGGTCCCAAATCCACCCCTGTCCAAGATTGGAGCCCAGGTCCCCAGAACATTACTTGTCTCTCTGGATTAATTTTAGAATTCCTACAGTGTAGAAGCAAGGCATTCCGTCCATTGGCTCCACACTGAACAGCATTACACCCAGACTCACATCCTCTACTCAATCCCTGTAATGCTGCATTTCCCATGGCATCTTTGGGCTGTGGGAGGAAACTGGATCACCTGGAGGGGACCCGCACAGATACAGAGAGAATGTGTAACCTCCTCACAGACAGTCTCCGGGAGTTAGAATCAAACCACTGAGGCACCGTGCTGTCCTCTCTCCTTGGATGCCATCTCATCTAACCTTTTACTAAGCAACCTCCCATGTGAAACCTTCACATCTGTCTCCTTGGTCATCCGTTCAAAAGCTTTATCAAGTTGGACACATTATTTCCACAAACAAAGCCAAGCTGACCATCTCTAATCAACTCTTGCTTTTCCAAATGCATGTACATTGTCTCTCAGAATGCCCTCCAACAGCTTACCCACCACTGCCATCAGGCTCACAGCACCATAGTTCAATGGCTGTTCCTTGCAGCCTTACTTCAATAATGGCACATCATTAATCACCCTCCAGTCTTCAGGCACCTCACCCGTTGTCACTGATCAGTCCATCTGACAAGGCCATCTACATCCTTCTGTAACCTAAGGCTATCATCCTCAGTATTTATCACCCCAGTAATCTTCATATCATTCATGAACCCACTGATTAACCCTTCACCATTCAAATCTAAATCGTTTCTATCAACCACATCAGCAAGATCCCAACAGTGAAACATGAACGGACAGAGATTTATAACTGGGCCATTATTGTCTGCTTCCTCCCACTCAGCATTCTGCGCCAAATTCCTTGGATCTTGAGTTTTTATGTTCACTATCAGTTTCCAAAATGGATCCTGATAAAAGCCTTACTAACCTCCAAGCAGGCGATCGGAAAGTATTGCCCTTATTTACACATGGGGTCACCTCCTTAAAAAGTGCAATCCCATTGGTCAGACCCCAGCTCCCCTTAACACAACCATTCTGACTGTTCTTCATGAACTCCAGTCTCTTTAAATGCTGATTAATTCTATCTCCCAAAATTGCTTCCAACAGACACTCGACCACGATATCAGCCTGACTGGCTTGTAGCTGCCTGATATATCTCATGCTCCTTCTTGAATAACAGTGCCACATGGTCAGTCGACGACACGTCTCCTGTGGCCAGAGGGGATTTGAAAATGTTTGCAAGTGCACCTGCTCCTTCCTCCATCACCTTATTCGGTTAGCTGAGATACATTTCCACCGTCTTTGGGGATTTATTGGGTTGTAAGAAGGCCAGACCACTCAGAACCATCTCTCTCTATATATATGCTCATTCATTTAATTGTATCACAGAGCATCTCCATGATTTCATATCAACCCTGTCCCAATGAGCATTGACAAAATGCATACATTCACTGTAGCCTTTGGGTCCATGCACAAATTCTCACTGTGTTCCACAACCTACTCTTTCTCTCATTATCAATTCACCCGTAATGTCACTGTAAGGTACTTTCAGATTTTTATTTGCCCTCTTAGCACTCCTCTCTCCCAGGCAATTAGCCTGCGATACGATTTGGAGGAGTATGGGATGTCATTCTGGATGTGGAGTAGCATTGGGAAGCTCAGAAATAAGGGACACACGACTGTGCTGAGTGTGGGGCAGTGGGATTCATTTGGGATGAGCACATGGAAGCTGAGGAATAAACCTCAGCCCTGCAGCATGAAAATATCCCTTTGAGCTGGCAGGTCAGTCACACGAAACGAAAACTTGATCCCTGGGAAAAGAGGGTGGTAACCAAATGAAGACGGTCTGTTTGAACGCAGTCTCTGGAATCTGGACGTGGGAATCATTGCTGAGCAGGGTATGAAGGACGCAAAGGCAGAAATGTACTGAACAATTTCAGATATTCCTCGTTGATCACGAGACATGGGAGCAGAAATTAGGCATTTCAGCCCATCTGATAGTGTGGAACTCACTCAGTACTGACTCTCTTACAATGCAGGTATCCACCAGACTGATGCGCTGACAGTGCAGCACTCCCTCAGTAATGATCCTCTGATAGTGTGGCACTCCCTCAGTACTGACTCTCTGACAGTGCAGCGCTCCCTCATTACTGACCTTCTCACAGTGCAGCACTGCCCCCAGATTGATCCTCTGACATTGCGGCAATCACCCATTACTGACCCCCTGACAGCGCAGCACTCCATCAGTAGTATCCTCTGACAGTGTAGCACTCCCTCAGTACTGACCCTCTAACAGTGCGGCACTCCCTCAGTAATGACCCCCTGACAGTGCAGCATTCCCTCAGTACTGACCCTCAGACAGTACGGCACACCCGCAGTGCTGAATCTCTGACAGTGCAGCCCTCCCTCAAACTGACCCTCTGATAGTCCAGCACTCCCTCAGAACTGACCCTCTGACAGTGCAGCAATCCCTCAGTACTGATCCTCTCACAGTGTAGCAATCCCTGAGGACTGACCCTCTCACAGTGAGGCGCTCCCTCAGTACTGACCCTCTGACAGTGCAGCTCTCCCTCAGTAATGACCCTCTCACAGTGTTTCAATCCCTGAGTACTGACCCTCTCACAGTGCGGCGCTCCCTCAGTACTGACCCTCCGACAGTACGGCACACCCGCAGTGCTGAATTTCTGACAGTGCAGCCCTCCCTCAAACTGACCCTCTGATAGTCCAGCACTCCCTCAGAACTGACCCTCTGACAGTGCAGCAATCCCTCAGTACTGATCCTCTCACAGTGTAGCAATCCCTGAGGACTGACCCTCTCACAGTGAGGCGCTCCCTCAGTACTGACCCTCTGACAGTGCAGCTCTCCCTCAGTAATGACCCTCTCACAGTGTTTCAATCCCTGAGTACTGACCCTCTCACAGTGCGGCGCTCCCTCAGTACTGACCCTCTGACAGTGCATCTCTCCCTCAGTACCGACCCTCTGACAGCGCGGTGCTCCCTCAGTACTAACCCTCCAACAATGCAGATCTCAATAGTACAGACCCTCTGACAGTGCAGCACTTGCTCAGTACTGACCCCCTGACAGTGCAGCACTCCCTCATTACTGACCCTCTGACTGTGCAGCACTCCCTCAGTACTGACCTTCTTGCATTGCAGCACTCCCTCAGTACTGACCCTCTGACAGTGCAGCACTCCCTCCGTACAGACCCTCTGACAGTGCAGCACTTCCTCAGTACTGACCCTCTGACAGTGCAGCACTGTCTCTGTACTGACCCTCTGACAGTGCAGCACTCCCTTGATACTGGCTCTCTGACAGTGCAACTCTCCCTCAGTACTTTTCCTATGACACTGCAGCACTCCCTCTGTACTGACCCTCTGACAGTGAAGCATTGCACGTATACTGACCCTCCCACAGTGTGGCACACCTGCATACTGACATTCAGACAATGCGGCGCATTCTCTGATCATTCGGTACTTCCTCAGGACTGACCCTGTGACACTGCAACAGCCCCTTGGCCCTGCGCCCCTGACGGCGCTGCAATCCCTCAGTACTGACTCTCTGACAGTGCAGCACTCTCTTTGTACTGACATTTCTACAGTGTGGCATTCCCTCAGTACTGACCCTCCGACAATGTAGCACTCCCTCAATACAGATGCTCTTAGAGTGCAGCTCTCCCTCAGTACTGACCCTCTGAAACAATACTCCCTCAGAACTGACACACTGACTGTGTAGCACTCCCTCAGTTATGACCCTTTGAGTGTGTATCACTCTCTCAGTACTGACCCTCTGGCAATGCAGCAATATCTCAGGACTGACTGTCTGACACATAGTGTGGTGGTCCCTCAGTACTGAACCCCTCACATCGCGGTCATCCGTCAGTACTAATCCCCTCAGAGTGCGGTGCTCCATCAGTTCTAACCCTTTCACAGTGCAGCGCTCCCTCAGTAGTAACCCTCTCACAGTACGACACTCTGACAGCATGGCCATCCATTAGTACTGACCGTCAGAGAGTGTGCACTTCATCATTACTGACCCTCTCACTGCAAAGCAACCCCTCCGTCCTGAACCTCTGACAATGCTGCACTGCCTCCACACTGATCCTCTGATAATGCTGCACTCCCTCCACACTGATCCTCTGACAATGCTACACTCCCTCCACACTGATCCTCTGACAATGCTCCACTCCCTCCACACTGATCCTCTGACAATGATGCACTCCCTCCACACTGACTCTCTGACAATGCTGCACTCACTCCACACTGATCCTCTGACAATGCTGCACTCCCTCCGTACTGATCCTCTGACAATGCTGCACTCCTTCCACAGTGATCCTCTGACAATGCTGCACTCCTTCCATACTGATCCTCTGATAGTGATGCACTCCCTCAGTAGTGACTCTCTGACACTGTGGAAGTGGCCCTATACTGACCCTCCGACAGTAGGGCCCAATATCAGGTCAAAACCTCTGACAGTACAGCACTCCATCATCACTGACCATCTTACAGTACAACACTGCCACATTACTAACCCTCTGACAGTACAGCACTCCCTCATACTGACCCTCTGACAGTGCAGCACTCCCTCAGTACTGATCCTCTGACAGTGCAGCACTCCCTCAGTACTGACCCTCTGACAGTGCAGCACTCCCTCAGGGCTTCATGATAATTTCAGATATGATAGAGATTGAACCAACAATGTTGGCATCATGAACCTGTTAGCTGATGTAACTGACCCCCCTTTGTAGCAGAGTGATTCAATCCCTCTGACAGTGCAGCACTCCCTCAGTGTTGACCTTCTGACAGTGCAGCACTCCCTCAGTGTTGACCCTCCGACAGTGCAGCACTCCCTCAGTACTGACCATCTGACAGTGCAGCACTCCATCAGTACTGACCCTCTGACAGTGCAGCACTCCCTCAGTGTTGACCCTCCGACAGTGCAGCACTTCCTCACTACTGACCCTCTGGCAGAGCTGCACTCCCTCAGTACTGACCCTCTGACAGTGCAGCACTCCCTCAGTGTTGACCTTCTGACAGTGCAGCACTCCCTCAGCACTGACCCTCTTTTTTTCTATTTCATAGAGTCTTGTGGAAATTTGGAGACATAGGGTTTGCAGATTCTGAGGAAGCATGAGAGAGACACACAAACCAAACCCTGTCTGAAACTCTCTGCAATTGACTATTCAGAGGCACAGAGTCACAGAGGTTCACAGCTTGGAAACAAACCCTCCTGTCCAACTCGTCCATACCAACCAGATATTCTCATCTCCTTTCATTCCATTTGCTAGCACTTGGCTGATATCCCTCTAAACCCTTCCTATTCACATACTCATCCTGATGCCTTTTAAATGTTGCAATTATCCCACCACCCATCACTTCCTCTGGCAGCTACCTGCATGCCATTGAATAAGTGCTCAAACATTCATACTGTCGATACAAACTCTAATAAACAACAACCTACGAAAGGCTAGCATTGTCATTTTCAACCAACCCTTAGCTTCTTCATTACGCTGATTTGAACAGAGGTAAAGAAACAGAGTTAGTAACCATCAACCGTGACCCTGTTATAAAACTTATTTTCAAATATGGCTTGAATGTGATTCCCACACCCTCTAATAGTTTCCTGGAAGGTGGGGATGGGGTGTACTCTCCTGCGGCAGTCCTTGGGTGTCCCACAGTGATGTTAAGGAGGGAGCTCCAGGAGTTTGACCTGAACCATGTAAACAGCTCTCTTACTGGAGTGCCTTTTTAAAGTTGGGAAGTTATTATAGACCAGGAGGACCCGAGAGCTGCTGTCTTGTCAGAGAGAGAGGCCTGGTGGGTCACACACCTCAGGTAAGGGGCGAGGTTGAGAAGCTGGGGGCTTCATGGTAATTTCAGACATGATAGAGATTGAACCAACAATGTTGGCAACATGAACCTGTTAGCTGTGGTAACTGAACCCCCTTTGTAGCAGAGGGATTCAATCCCTTGAACAGAGCAAGCTTGAGAATTCAACACTAAAACCAATCTGTATGGACGTGCTGGAGATCTGAAACATTAATACAGAGATTGCTGAAGAAGCTAAGCATGTCCGGCAGCATCTCTGAAGAGAGAGGGAGAAAGAGACAGAGTGAATGTTCACCTTTTAATCCAGTGATTTCTGCGGGAAAGTTCCTTCAGAATAGACCGTTTTGATGAAGGGTCACTTGACAAAAGCACTTCACAAGATCCTTATCAATGTAACTTCGTGATGTTAGTTCAGAAGGGACAGCTCAGACCTAACATTTCGGTGTGCCTTTGTTCTGTATCTGTTCTCCCATGTAGCCCGCCCTGCGAATACAATACCTTACACAGCCTTAAACCTGTTTGTCAACTTTCAACAGTAGCAGCCTCAGGGATTTGAACACAGACTGAATTACTCAGTGACGCTTGAATAAAATCAAGTTCTCAAGTAAACAGATGGTGAGGAAATTCAGCACAATGCAGCAGGAAGCAACGGTGAAGAGGGAGGAACAATTCGCATTCCAAGTGACTCTCAAAACGGTCTGTTCTGAAGGAACTTTCCCGCAGAAATCACTGGATGGAAAGGTGAACTCTCTGTCTCTTTCTCCCCCTCCCTTCAAAGAGGCACTATCTGAGGTAATGAGGAGGCACATTGTGAGGTACTGAGGGAGCATTATCTGTGGTACTGAGGGAGCACTTTCTGAGGTACTGAGGGAGCACTTTCTGTAATATTAAGGGAGCACTTTCTGAGGTATTGAGGAAGCACTATCTGAGGTTTTGAGGGAGCAATTTCTGAGGATTTCAGGAAGCACTATCTGAGGCATTCAGGGAGCACAATCTGAGGTATTGAGGAAGCATTATCTGACGTACTAAAGGATGCATTATCTGAGGTTCTGAGCGAGCACTTTCTGAGATACTGAGGAAGCACTTTTTGAGATATTGAGGGAGCAATATCTGAGGTAATGAGGGAGCACGTTCTCTGGGACTGAGGAAGCACTTTCTGAGGTATTGAGGGAGTACTTTCTGAGGTACTGAGGGAGTACTTTCTGAGGTATTGAGCAAGCACTTCTGAGGTATTGAGGGAGTACTTTCTGAGGTACTGAGGAAGCACTTTCTGAGGTATTGAGGGAGTAATTTCTGAGGTACGGAGGGAGTACTTTCTGAGGTATTGAGGAAGCACTGCCTGAGGTATTGAGGGAGCACTTTCTGAGGAATAGAGGAAGCAATTTTCTGAGTTACAGAGGGAGCACTTTCTGAGCTATTGAGTGAGCACTTTCTGAGATATTGAGGTAGCATTATATGAGGTACTGAGAGAGAACTTTCTGAGGTATTGAGGGAGCACTATTTGAGGTATTGGGGAGCACTATCTGAGGTATTGAGGGAGCACTATTTGAGGTTTTGGGGAGCACTATCTGGGGTACTGAGGGAGCACGTTCTGAGGATCTGTGGAAGCACTGTCTGAGGCATTCAGTGAGCACTTTCTGAGATATTGAGGGAGCATTATATGAGATAATGAGGGAGAACTATCTGAGGTATTGAGGGAGCACTATTTGAGTTATTGGGGGAGCACTATCTGAGGCATTGAGGGAGCATTTTCTGAGGTACTGAGGAAGCACATTCTGAGGTATTGAGGGAGCACTTTCTGAGGCATTGAGGGAGCACTAGCTGAGATACTGAGGGAGCACTTTCTGACGTATTGAGAAAGCACCATGTGAGTACAGAGGGTGCACTTTCTGAGGTACTGAGGAAGCACTGTCTGAGGTACTGAGTGTGCACTATCTGAGGTATTGAGGGAGCACTTTCTGAGGTATTGAGGGAGCATTATCTGACGTACTGAGGGGTCACTTCCTGACGTATTGAGGAAGCACTGTCTGAGGTACTGAGGGAGCAATTTCTGAGGTATTGAGTGAGCATTTTCTGAGATATTAAGGGAGCATTATATGAGGTACTGAGGGAGCATTTTCTGAGGTATTGAAGAAGCACTATCTGAGGTACTGAGGGAATACTTTCTGAGGTATTGAGCGAGCACTATCTGATGTACTGAGGCAGAACTCTCTGAGGTACTGAGGGAGCACATTCTGAGGTATAAAGGAAGAACTACCTGAGGTACTGAGGGAGCACTTTCTGAGGTTTGAGAGAGCACTTTCTGTGGTGCTGAGTGTGCACTATCTGAAGAATTGAGCGAGTACTTTCTGAGGTATTGAGGGATCACTATTTGAGGTACTGAGGGGCCACTTTCTGACGTATTGAGGGTGCACATTCTGAGCTATCGAGGAAGCACTGTCTGATGTACTGAGGGTGCACTTTCTGAGGTACTGAGTGTGCACTATCTGAGGTATTGAGGGACCACTGTCTGAGGTACTGATTGTGCACTATCTGAGGTTTTGAGGGAGCACTTTCTGAGATACTGAGGTTGCTCCTACTGAGGTATTGAACGTGTGCTTTCTGAGGTATTGAGGGAGTATCATCTGAGGTAACGAGGAAGCACCATGTGAGTTCTGAGGGAGCACTATTTCAGGTACTGAGGGAGCGCGTTATGAGGTACTGAGGGAGCAGTATTTGAGGTATTGAGGAAGCACTATCTGAGCTATTGAGGGACCACTGTCTGATGTACTGAGGAAGCACTGTATGAGGTTATGAGTGTGCACTATCTGCCGTATTGAGGGGGCACTTTCTGAGGTATTGAGCCAGTAATTTCTGAGGTATTGAGGGAGCAGTATCAGACATACTGAGGGAGCACTTTCTGATGTATTGAGGGTGCACTTTCTGAGGTATGGAGGAAGCACTGTCTGAGGTGCTGAATTAGCACTATCTGAGGGACTGAGGGAGCACTTTCTGACATATAGAGGGTGCACTTTCTGAGGTATTGAGTGAGCACTATCTGAGGTATTGAGGGAACATTTTCTGAGGTATTGAGGGAGTACTATCTGATGTATTGATGGAGCACTATCTAGGTACTGAGGAAGCAGTTTCTGAGGTATTGAGTGAGCACTTTCTGAGGCAATGAGGGAGCATTATCAGAGGTATTGAGGGAGCACTTTCTGCAGTACTGCAGGAGCACCTTCTGACGTACTTAGGAAGCACTATCTGAGATATTGACAGTGCACTATGTGAGGTATTGAGAGAGCCTTTTCTGAGGTATTGAGGGAGCATTTTCTGAGGTACTGAGGGTGCACTATCTGAGGTACTGGGGCAGCCATTTCTGAGGTATTGAGGGAGTACTTTCTGAGGTATTGAGGGAGCACTTACTGAGGTAATGAGGGACGTACTATGTGACGTACTGAGGGAGCCCTTTCTAAGGTATTGTTTGTGCACTATCTGAGGAACTGAGGAAGCACTATCTAAGGTATTGAGGGAGTACCTTCTGAGGTACTGAGGGATGTTCTTTCTGAGGTATTGAGGAAGCACTATCTGAAGGACTGAGGAAGCACTCTCTGAGGTACTGAGGGAGCACCCTCTAATGTATTGAGGTAGATTTATCTGAGGTATTGAGGAACACTATCTGAGGTATTCAGGAAGCACTGTCTGAGGTATGGAGGGAGCACTTTCTAACGTATTGAGCATGCACTATTTGAGCTACTGAGGGAGCATTATCTCAGGTTTTGAGCTAGCACTTTCTGAGGTATTGAGGAAGCACTATCTGAGGTACTGAGGGTCCACTTTCTGAGGTATTGAGGTAGCAATGTCTGAGTAGTGAGGAAGCACTGCCTGAAGTACAGAGTGTGCACTGACGTATTGACAGGGCACTTTCTGAGGTATTGAGCGAGTAATTTCTGAGGTATTGAGGGAGCAGTATCTGACGTACTGAGGGGGCACTTTCGGACGTATTGAGGGTGCACTATCTGAGGTACTGAGGAAGCAATGTCTGAGGTATTGTGGGAGCACGTTCTGAGGTATTGAGGAGCACTGTCTGAGGTACTGAGTTAGCACTATCTGAGGGATTGAGGAAGCACTGCCTGAGGGACTGAGGGAGCACTCTGTGAGGTATTGAGGGAGATCTATCTGAGGTTCTGAGAGAGCACTTTCTGAGGTACTGAGAGAGTACTATCTGAGGTATTGAGGGAGCACATTCTGAGGTATTGAGGGAGTACTATCTGAGGCATTGAGGGAGCACATTCTGAGGTATTGAGTGAACACTTTCTGAGATATTGAGGGAGCATTATATGAGGTATTGAGGGAGCAATTTCTGAGGTATTGAGGGAGCACTATCTTAGGTATGGGGGATCACTATCTGATGTATTGAGGGAGCATTTTCTGAGGTACTGAGGGAGGACTTTCTGAGGTATTGATGGAGCACTTTCTGCAGTACTGCGGGAGCACATTCTGAGGTACTTAGGAAGCACTATTTGAGGTATTGACGGTGCAGGTATTGAGAGGTATTGAGAGAGCCTTTTCTGAGGTATTGAGGGAGCGTTTTCTGAGGTACTGAGGGTGCACTATCTGAGGTACTGAGGGAGCCTTTTCTGAGGTATTGAGGGAGTACATTCTGAGGTACTGAGGGAGTACTTTCTGATGTACTGAGGAATTAATATCTGAGGTATTGAGGGAGCACTTTCTTAGGTTTGAGGAAGCACTACTTGATTTACTGAGGAAGCACTCTCTGAGGTACTGAGGGAGCACGTTCTGAGGTATTCAAAAAGCGCTATGTGAGGTACTGAGGGAGCAATGTCTCAGGTATGGAGGGAGATCTATCTGAGGTATTGAGGAGCACTATCTGAGGTAATGAGGGAACACTTTCTGAGGTATTGAGGGAGCACTTTCGGAGGTATGAAAGGAGCTCTTTTTGAGGTATTGAGGGAGCATTATCTGAGGTATGGAGGGAGCACTGTCTGAGGTATTGAGCAAGCATTATTTGAGCTACTGAGGGAACAATATCTCAGGTTTTGAGGGAGCACTTTCTGAGGTATTGAGGAGACATTATCTGAGGTATGGAGGGAGCACTATCTGAGATATTGAGTGAACACTTTATGAGGTATTGAGGAAGCAATTTTCTGAAGTACTGAAGGTGCACTTTCTGAGGTATGAGTGAACACGTTCTGAGATATTGAGGAAGCATTATAAGATTTACAAAGGGAGCACCTTCTGACGTATTGAGGGAGCACTAGCTGAGGTATTGAGGGAGCACTTTCTGAGGTATTGAAGGAGTGCTATCTAAGGTATGGGCAGCAAGGAGGTATTGAGGGAGCACATTCTGAGGTATTGAGGGAGTACTTTCTGAGGTATTGAGGAAGCAATATCTGAGGTTTTGAGGAAGCATTATCTGTGGTACTGAGGGAGCACTTTCTGAGGTATTAAAGGTGCACTTTCTGAGGTATTGAGGGAGCGCTTTCTGAGATAGTGAGGAAGCACTATCTGAGGGACTGAGGGTACATTATCTGAGATACTGAGAGAACGCTTTCTAAGGTACTGAGGAAGCACTATCTGACGTACTGTGGGAGCATTAGCTGAGATACTGAAGGAGCATTATCTGAGGTACTGAGGAAGCAAAGCTGAGGTACTGAGGAAGCATTATCTGACATACTGAGGGAGCATTATCTGAGATACTGTGGGAGCACTTTCTGTGGTACTGAGTGAGCACTTTCTGAGGTATTGAGGAAGCACTATCTGAATTCCTGAGGGAGCAATATCTCAGGTATTTAGGAAGTACTTTCTGAGGTAATGAGGAAAAACTGTCTGAGGCACTGAGGGAGCACACTCTGCGGTGCAGAGTGCACTATCTGAGGTATTGTGGAACACTATCTGAGGTACTGAGGGAGCAATTTCTGAGGTATGGAAGGAGCACTTTTTGAGCTATTGAGCGAGCACTATCTGCGGTATTGAGCAAGCAATATTTGAGCGACGGAGGGAGCAATCTCTCAAGTTTTGAGGGAGCATTTTCTGAGGTACTGAGGAGGCACTATCTGAGGTACTTTGAAAGCACTCTCTGAGGTACTGAGGGAGCACTTTCTGTGGTACTGAGGAAGCCGTTTCTGAGGTACTGAGGGAGCACATTCTGAGGTAATGAGGAAGCACTATCTGAACTACTGAGGAGCAATATCTCACGTATTGAGGAAGTACATTCTGAGGTAATGAGGAAGCACTGTCTGAGGCACTGAAGGAGCACCCTCTGAGGTGCTGAGTCTGCACTATCTGAGGTATTGAGGAACACTATCTGAGGTATTGAGGGAGTACTTTCTGAGGTATGGAAGGAGCTCTTTTTGAGCTATTGAGGGAGCACTATCTGAGTATTGAGCAAGCAATATTTGAGCTACTGAGGGAGCAATCTCTCAAGTTTTGAGGGAGCATTTTCTGAGGTATTGAGGATGCACTATCTGAGGTACTTTGGAAGCACTCTCTGAGGTACTGAGGGAACACTTTCTGAGGTACTGAGGGCGCACTTTCTGAGGTATTAAGGGTGCACTTTTTGAGGTATTGAGGAAGCACTACCTGAGGTACTGAGGGAGCACTCTCTGAGGTATTGAGCGAGATCGATCTGAGGCATTGAGGAACACTTTCTGAGCTATTGAGGGGACAGTTTCTGAGGTATTGAGGGAGTGCTATCTAAGGTATGAGGAGCAAGGAGGTATTGAGGAAGCACATTCTGAGGTATTGAGGAAGCACTATCTGAGGTTTTGAGAGAGCAATTTTTGAAGATCTGAAGAAGCGTGATCTGAGATATTGAGGGAGCACTATCTGAGGTATTGAGGGAGCGCTTTCTGAGGTAGTGAGGAAGCACTATCTGAGGGACTGAGGGAACATTATCTGAGATACTGAGGGAACGCTTTCTAAGGTACTGAGGAAGCACTATCTGAGGTACTGAGGGAACATTAACTGAGATACAGAGGAAGCACTATCTGAGGTACTGAGGGAGAACTTTCTGTGGTACTGAGGAAGCACTTTCTGAGGTACTGAGGGAGCACTTTCTGACGTATTGAGGAAGCACTATCTGAACTACTGAGGGAGCAATATCTCAGGTATTGAGGGAATACTTCCTGAGGTAATGAGTAAGCACTGTCTGAGGCACTGAGTGAGCACCCTCTGTGGTGCTGAGTGTGCACTATCTGAGGTATTGAGGAACACTATCTGAGGTATTGAGGGAGCACTTTCTGAGGTAGGAAAGGAGCTCTTTTTGAGCTATTGAGCGAGCACTATCTGCGGTATTGAGCAAGCAATTATGAGCTACTGAGGGAGCAATCTCTCAAGTTTTGAGGGAGCATTTTCTGAGGTATTGAGGAGGCACTATCTGAGCTGCTTTGGAAGCACTCTCTGAGGTACTGAGGGAGCACTTTCTGAGATATTGAGGAAGCTCTACCTGAGGTACTGAGGGAGCACTCTCTGAGGTATTGAGGGAGATCTATCTGAGGTGTTGAGGAACACTTTTTGAGGTACTGAGGGGACAGTTTCTGAGGTATTGAGGGAGCACTTTCTGAGGTATGGAAGGACCTCGTTTTGAGATATTGAGGGAGCACTATCTGAGGTATTGAGGGAGCACTTTCTGAAGTATTGAGTGAACACTTTCTGAGATATTGAGGGATCATTATATGAGGTACTGAGTGAGCACTTGCTGAGGTAATGAATGAACACTTTCTGATGTATTGAGGGAGCACTATCTTAGGTATGGGGAGTACTATCTAAGGAATTGAGGGAGAAAATTCTGAGGTACTGAGGGAGCACTTTCTGAGGTACTGCGGAAGCACTATCTGAGGTATTGAGGGAGCTCTTTCTGATGTATTGAGGGAGCACCGTCTGAGGTATTGAGGGGGCACTTTCTGAGGTATTGAGCGAGTAATTTCTGAGGTATTGAGGGAGCAGTATCTGACATACTGAGAGGGCACTTTCTGACGTATTGAGTGTGCACTATCTGAAGTATTGAGGAAGCAATGTCTGAGGTATTGGGGGAGAACTATCTGAGGTATTGGAGGAGCTCCTTCTGAGGTATTGAGCGAGTATCTTCTGAGGTTTTGAGGAAGCACTATCTGAGGTACTGAGGGAGCACTTTCTGACGTATTGAGGAATCACTGTCCGACGTATTAAGGAAGCACTGTCTGAGGTACTGAGGGAGCAATCTCTGAGGTACTGAGTGTGCACTATCTGAGGTATTGAGGGAGCACTTTCTGAGGTATTGAGCGAGTGCTTTCTGAGGTATTGAGGGAGCAGTATCTGACATACTGAGGAGGCACTTTCTGACGTATTGAGGGTGCACTATCTGAAGTATTGAGGAAGCAATGTCTGAGGTACTGAGATAGCACGATCTGAGGTACTGAGGGAGCACTTTCTGACATATAGAGCGTGCACTTTCTAAGGTATTGAGTGAGCACTATCTGAGGTATTGAGGGAGTACTATCTGAGGTATTGATTGAGCACTATCTAGGTACTGAGGGAGCAGATTCTGAGGTATTGAGTGAGCAATTTCTGAGGCAATGAGGTAGCAGTATCAGAGGTATTGAGGGAGCACTTTCCGCAGTACTGTGGGAACACCTTCTGAGGTACTTAGGAAGCACTATCTGAGGTAGTGACGGTGCACTATGTGAGGTACTGAGGGAGCCTTTTCTGAGGTATTGAGGGAGCATTTTCTGAGGTACTGACGGTGCACTGTCTGAGGTATTGAGGGAGCAGGATCTGAGGTACTTAGGGACACCTTTCTGAGGTATTGAGGGAGTACTTTCCGTGGTATTGAGCAAGCCCTATCTGAGGTACTGAGGAATAATATCTGAGGTATTGAGGGAGCACTTTCTGAAGAATTGAGGGAGCAATTTCTGAGGTATTGTGCAAATACAATCTGAGCTACTGTGGGAGCAATGTCTCAGGTATTGATGGAGCACTATCTGATGTACTGAGGGAGCACTGTCTGAGATATTGAGGGAGATCTATCTGAGGTATTGAGGAACACTATCTGAGATATAGAATGAACACTTTCTGAGGTAGTGAGTGTGCACTTTCTGATGTATGGAAGGAGCTCTTTTTGAGGTATTGAGGGTGCACTATCTGAGGCACTGAGGGAGCACTACCTGAGATATTGGGGGAGCACATTCTGAGGTATTGAAGAAAAAATTTTCTGAAGTACTGAAGGTGCACTTTCTGAGGTATTGAGTGAACACTATCTGAGATATTGAGGGAGCATTACATGAATTACTGAGGGAGCACTTTCTGAGGTTTTTGAGGGAGAACTTTCTGAGGTATTGAGGGAGCGCTATCTGAGCTATTGAGGGAGCATTATCTGTGGTACTGAGGGAGCACTTTCTGAGGTACTGAGGGAACACTTTCTAGGTATTAATGGTGAACCTTTTGAGGTATTGAGGAAGCGCTATCTGAGGTAGTGATGAAGCACTCTCTAAGGTACAGAGGGAGCATTATCTGAGTTACTGAGGGAGCACTTTCTGAGGTACTGCGGAAGCACTTTCTGAGTATTGAGGGAGCACTTTCTGAGGTATAGAGGGAGCAATTACTGAGGTATTGGTTAGCTCCTTCTGAGGTATCGAGAGGGTATTTTCTGAGGTATTGATGAAGCACGATCTGAGGTACTGAGGGAGCACTTTCAGACGTATTAAAAAAGCACTGTCCGACGTATTGAGGGAGCAATTTCTGAGTTGTGAGGAAGGACTGCCTGAAGTACAGAGTGTGCACTATCTGATGTATTGAGGGATCACTTTCTAAGGTATTGAGTGAGGTCTATCTGAGGTATTGAGGGAGCACTTTCTGACATATTGAGGGAGCACTATCTAGGTATTAATGGTGAACTTTTTGAGGTATTGAGGAAGCGCTATCTGAAGTAGTGATGAAGCACTCTCTAAGGTACAGAGGGAGCATTATCTGAGTTACTGAGGGAGCACTTTCTGAGGTACTGCGGAAGCACTTTCTGAGTATTGAGGGAGCACTTTCTGAGGTATCGAGGAAGCACTATCTGAGGTACTGACAAAGCATTATCTGACATACTGATGGAGTATTATCTGAGGTACTGAGGAAGCAAATTCTGAGGTATTGAGGGTGCACTATCTGAGGTATTGAGGGAGCACTTTCTGAGGTACTGAGGAAGCACTATCTGAGGTACTGAGAAAGCATTATCTGACATACTGATGGAGCATTATCTGAGGTACTGAGGGAGCACTTTCTGTGGTACTGAGGAAGCACTTTCTGAGCTATTGAGAGTGCACAATCAGAGGTATTGAGGGAGCACTTTCTGAGGTATTGAGGGAGCAATTACTGAGGCATTGGGGAGCTCCTTCTGAGGTATTGAGAGGGTATTTTCTGAGGTATTGATGAAGCACGATCTGAGGTACTGAGGGAGCACTTTCTGACGTATTAAAAAAGCACTGTCCGACGTATTGAGGGAGCAATTTCTGAGTTGTGAGGAAGGACTGCCTGAAGTACAGAGTGTGCACTATCTGATGTATTGAGGGATCACTTTCTAAGGTATTGAGTGAGGTCTATCTGCGGTATTGAGGGAGCGCTTTCGGACATATTGAGGGAGCACTATCTGAGGTATTGAGGAAGCACTATCTGAGGTACTGAGGGAGCACTTTCTGACGTATAGAGGGTGCACTTTCTAAGGTATTGAGTGAGCACTATCTGAGGAATTGAGAGAGCACTTTCTGAGGTATTGAGGGAGTACTATCTGAGGTATTGATGGAGCACTATCTAGGTGCTGAGGAAGCAGTTTCTGAGGTATTGAGTGGGCACTTCCTAAGGTAATGAGGAAACATTATCAGAGGTATTGAGGGAGCACTTTCTGCAGTACTGCGGGAGCACATTCTGAGGTACTTAGGAAGCAGTATCTGACGTACTGATGGTGCACTATGTGAGGCATTGAGAGAGCCTTTTCTGAGGTATTAAGGGACACTTTCTGAGGTATGGAAGGAGCTCGTTTTGAGGTACTGAGGGAGCACTATCTGAGATATTGAGGGAGTACTTTCTGAGGTATTGATGAAACAATTTTCTGAAGTACTGAAGGTGCAATTTCTGAAGTATTGAGTGAACACTTTCTGAGATATTGAGGGAGCATTATATGAGGTACTGAGGGAGCACTTTCCAAGGTAATGAGGGAGCGCTATCTAAGGTATGAGAAGCACGGAGGTATTGAGGGAGCACATTCTGAGTTATTGAGGGAGTACTTTATAAGGTATTGAGGAAGCACTATTTGAGGTATTGAGGGAGCATTATCTGTGGTACTGAGGGAGCACTATCTGAGGTACTGAGTGAGCACTTTCAGAAGTAATACTGGTGCACTTTCTGAGGTATTGTGGAAGCGATATCTGAGGTACTGAGGGAGCAATGCTTGAGGATCTGAAGAAGCACGAACTGAGATATTGAGGGAGAACTATCTGAGGTTTGGAGGGAGCGCTTTCTGATGTAGTGAGGAAGCACTATCATGAGGTATTGGGGGAACATTATCTGAGATACTGAAGGAGCATTATCTGAGGTACTGAGGGAGCACTTTTTGAGGTACTGAGGAAGCACTTTCTGAGGTATTGAGGGAGCATTACCTGAGGTACTGAGAGAGCACTTTCTGAGGTACTGAGGAAGCATTATCTGACATACTGAGGGAGCATTATCTGAGGCACTGAGGGAAAACTTTCTGTGGTACTTAGGAAGTACTTTCTGAGGTATTGAATGGTGCACTATCTGAGGTATTGAGGGAGTACTATCTGAGGTATTGAGGGAGCTCCTTCTGAGGTATTGAGCGAGTATTTTCTGAGGCATTGAGAAAGCACTATCTGAGGGACTGAGGGAGCACTTTCTGACATATTAAGGGAGCACTGTCCGACGTATTAAGGAAGCACTGTCTGAGGGACTGAGGGAGCAATCTCTGAGGTACTGAGTGTGCACTATCTGAGGTATTGAGGGAGCACTTTGTGAGGTATTGAGTGAGCATTATCTAAAGTATTGAGTGAGCACCTTCTGAGGTACTTCGGAAGCCCTATCTGAGGTATTGAGGGTGCACTACCTGAGGTGTTGAGGGAGCACTTCCTGTGGTAGTAATGGAGCACTTTCTGAAGAACTGAGGGTGTACTATCTGAAGAATTGATGGAGCATTTTCTGAGGTACTGAAGGTGCGCTGGCCAAGGTATTCATGGAGCAGTATCTGAGCTATTGAGGGAGCACTTACTGATGTACTGAGGACGGACTATCGGAGGTACTGAGGGCGCCCTTTCTGAAGTATTGGGAGTGCACTATCTGAGGACCTGAGGAAGCACTTTCTGAGGTACTGAGGTAGTACGTTCTGAGGTATTGAGCGAGAACTATGTGAGGTACTGAGGAAGCACTATCTGAGGCATTGAGGGAGCACTTTCTGAAGTATTGAGGAAGCACTCTCTGAGGTACTGAGGGAGCACTTTCTGAAGTATTGGGGAAGTACTATTTGATTTGCTGAGGAAGCACTCTCTGAGGTACTGAGGGAGCAATATCTCAGGTATTGAGGAAGCACTATCTGATGTACTGAGGAAGCATTCTCTGAGGGACTGAAAGAGCAGATTCTGAGGTATTGAGAAAGCACTATCTGAGGTACTGAGGGACCACTCTCGAGGTATTGAGGCAAATCTATCTGAGGTATGGAAGAAGCTCTTTCTCAGGTATTGAGGGAGCTCGGGGAGCACTATCTGAGGAACTGTAGGAACACAATCTGAGGTGTTGAGGGAGCACTTTCTGAGGTATTGAGGAAGCACTATCTGAGGTACTGAGGGTGCACTATTTGAGTTACTCAGGGAGCATTATCGGAGGTATTGAGGGAGCACTTTCTGAGGTATTGAGGGTGCTCCTTCTGAGGTATTGAGCGAGTGCTTTCTGTGGTATTGAGGGAGCACGATCTGAGCTATTGAGAGTGCACGACCTGTGGTAACGATGAAGCACTTTCTGATTCATTGAGGAAGCACAATAAGAGTACTGAGGGATCACTATCTGAGTTACTGAGGGTGCACTGTCTGAGGTATTGAGGGAGCACTTTCTGAGGATACTGATGGTGCACTATCTGAGGTATTGAGGGAGCACTTTCTGAGGTACTGACGGTGCAGAATCTGAGGTACTGAGGGAGCCATTACTGAGTTATTGTGTGTGCACTATCCGAGGAACTGAGGAAGCACTATCTGAGGTATTGTGGGAGTACTTTCAGAGGTACTGAGGGTGTACTTTCTGTGGTATTGAGCAAGCACTATCTGAGGTACTGAGGAAGTACTATCTGAGGTATAAAGGGAGCACTTTCTGAGGTATTGAGGAAGCAATATCTGAGGTACTGAGGGAGCACTTTCTGTAGTACTGAGGAAGCACTTTCTGAGGTATTGAGGGTACACTATCTGAGGTATTGAGGGAGCATTGTCTGAGTACAGAGGAAGCACTGCCTGAGGTACAGAGAGTACACTACCTGAAGTATTGAAGGTGCACTTTCTGAGGTATGAGTCAGCACTATCTGAGGTATTGAGGGAGCACTTACTGAGGTATTGATGGAGAACCTTCTGAGGGACTTAGGAAGCACTATCTGAGTTATTGAGGGTGCGCTATCTGAGGTATTGAGGGACCCTTTCTGAGGTATTGAGGGTGCACTCTCTGAGGTATTCAGGGAGCACTTTCTCAAGTAGTGAGGGAGCAGTTTCTGAGGTACTGAGGGTGTACTATCTGAGTTATTGATGGAGCATTTTCTGAGGTACTGATGGTGCGCTGGCTAAGGTATTGAGGGAGCACTATCTGAGGAACTTTGCGAGCACTTTCTGAGGTAATGAGGCACGGACTATCTGAGGTACTGAGGTAGCCTTTTCTGAGGTATTGGGTGTGCTGTATCTGAGGTACTGAGGAAGCACTATCTGAGGTATTGAGGGAGCACTTTCTGAGGTATTGAGGAAGCACTACTTGATTTAGTGAGGAAGCACTCTCTGAGATACTGAGGGAGCACATTCTGAGGTATTGAGGAAGCACTATCTGAGATACTGAGGGAGTACTGTCTGAGGTATTGAGCAAGCACTATCTGAGGTACTGAGGGTGCAATATCTCACGTATTGAGGGAGCACTTTCTGAGGTAGTAAGGAAGCACTATCTGATGTACTGAGGAAGCACTCTCTGAGGTACTGATGGAGCATTTTCTGAGGTATTGAGTAAGCATTTCCTGCGGTACTGAGGGAGCACTCTCCGAGGTATTGAGGGAGATTTATCTGAAGTATTGAGGAACAATATCTGAAGTATTGAGGAAGCACTTTCTGAGGTATTGAGGGAGCACTTTCTGAGGTTTTGAGGGAGCAATACGCAGAGAAAAAATGAGGTACGAAGGTAAACTAGCCAAGAATATAAAGGAGGATAGTATAGGTTTTTTTAGGTATGTCCAAGGCAAAAAAAATGGTTAGGACAAAAATTGGGCCCTTGAAGACAGAAACAGGGGAATATATTACTAGGAACAAAGAAATGGCAGAGGAATTAAATGGGTACTTCAGATCTGTGTTCACTGGGGAAGAAACAAGCAATCTCCCTGAGGTAACAGTGGCTGAAGGACCTGAACTTAAGGGAATTTATATTTGCCAGGATTTGGTGTTGGAGAGACTGTTAGGTCTGAAGGTTGATAAGTCTCCCGGACCTGATGGCCTGCATCCCAGGGTACTGAAGGTGGTGGCTCGGGAAATCGTGGATGCGCTGGTGATTATTTTCCAGAGTTCAATAGAATCGGGGTCGGTTCCTGAGGATTGGAGGGCGGCTAATGTTGTGCCACTTTTTAAGAAGGGTGGGCGGGAGAAAGCAGGAAATTATAGACCAGTTAGTCTGACCTCAGTGGTGGGAAAGATGCTGGAGTCTATTATAAAGGATGAAATTACGGCACATCTGGATAATAGTAACAGGATAGGACAGAGTCAGCATGGATTTATGAAGGAGAAATCATGCTTGACTAATCTTCTTGAATTTTTTGAGGATGCAACTCGGAAGATGGACGAGGGAGATCCAGTGGATGTAGTGTACCTGGACTTTCAGAAAGCTTTCGATAAAGTCCCACACAAGAGGTTAGTGAGTAAAATTAGGGTGCACGGTATTGGGGGCAAAGTACTAGATTGGATAGAGAATTGGTTGGATAATAGGAAACAAAGGGTAGTGATTAACGGCTCCATTTCAGAATGGCAGGCAGTGACCAGTGGGGTACCGCAGGGATCCGTGCTGGGACCGCAGCTTTTTACAATATATGTAAATGATATAGAAGATGGTATCAGCAATAACATTAGCAAATTTGCTGATGATACATAGCTGGGTGGTACGGTGAAATGTGATGAGGATGTTAGGAGATTACAGGGTGACCTGGACAAGTTAGGTGAGTGGGCAGATGCATGGCAGATGCAGTTTAATGTGGATAAATGTCTGGTTATCCACTTTGGTGGCAAGAACAGGAAGGCAGATTACTACCTCAATGGTATCAAATTAGGTAAAGGGGCTGTTCAGAGAGATCTGGGTGTTCTTGTCCACCAGTCAATGAAGGCAGGCATGCAGGTACAGCAGGTCGTGAAGAAGGCTAATAGCATGCTGGCCTTCATAACAAGAGGGATTGAGTATAGTAGCAAAGAGGTGCTTCTGCAGCTGTACAGGGCCCTGGTGAGACCACACCTGGAGTACTGTGTGCAGTTCTGGTCTCCAAATTTGAGGAAAGACATTCTGGCTATTGAGGGAGTGCAGCGTAGGTTCACGAGGTCAATTCCTGGAATGGCAGGATTGCCTTACACGGAAAGACTGAAGCGACTGGGCTTGTATACCCTTGAGTTTAGAAGACTGAGAGGGGATCTGATTGAAACGCAGAGGATTATGAAAGGATTGGACACTCTGGCAGGAGGAAACATATTTCCGCTAATGGGGGAGTGCCGAACCAGAGGACACAACTTAAAAATACGGGTTAGACCATTTAGGACAGAGATGAAGAGAAACTACTTCACCCAGAGAGTGGTAGCTGTGTGGAATGCTCTGCCCCAGAGGGCAGTGGAGGCCCAGTCTCTGGATTCTTTTAAGAAAGAATTGGATAGAGCTCTTAAAGATAGTGGAGTCAAGGGTTATGGAGATATGGCTGGAACAGGATACTGATTGGGAATGATCAGCCATGATCATATTGAATGGCGGTGCAGGCTCGAAGGGCTGAATGGCCTACTCCTGCATCTATTGTCTGTTGTCTATTGTCTATTAACTATTACCATGCTTACTCCCCCCACAGTCCCCCAACTAATGCTCAATTCTCGTACACTTCATCACCATAACCCTACCCTGCTGCACACTCCCCACCATCACACTCACTCCCCCACACACTCCCTCATCATCACATTTACATCCCCTACACTCTACTCCACTATGAAACGCTCTAACTTTCCCACGTCAACACCATAGCCCTCACTCGTATACACATTTCCCCACTATCATGCACCATTATCATCAAACTCACTTCCCCACACACTCCCTGGCCATCACTCTCCCTCCCCACACACTCATACCGCATTACACTCTCTCCCCCAGAAATGCCCACACTCTCATGTTCACTCCCCAGAATACTTCACCACCATCGCACTCAGTCTCCCGCACACTACACCACGGTCCCACTCAATCTCCCCGCACAGTCTCCTACCGTCATGTTCACTCCTTGTACACTCCAGCACCCTCATACTTACGCTACTGCACAGTCCACACCGTCACGCTCATCCACCTGGATTCTCCCTCTCCATTACGCTCACTCACCCGCACACTCCCTACCCTAAGCATTGGTCATGTACCCGTCTCTTGTTCATTCTCTCGAACTGTGGTTGATCACATTCCCACTCAGATCAGTGAGCATCAACAATGGGTTCCAAATTTTTTCCTCCTGTGAAGCAGCCTATTCTCCAATACTCACCCTTTTACCCATGCCACAGCCGATGGTGCCTCCCCCATTATTACCTCCTTCTTACGACTAATGCTCTCACATTCACCAAGCAAAGACGTTTGTCCCAAGCTCCAGGTATTAAGTGAGCAACAGCCTGTCATGCCTCATTCATCTTTCCTGCCCCAGCATCGGCCTGAATATCCACACCTCTCTTCCTTTCCCCCCAGCAACGGAATGTAAAGAGAGGATTCGAAGAAAAGAGAATTGGAGAGTGGGAGTTTCGGAGATAACGAGTGCAGAACGCAGAGAGCTCAGGAGAGTGGGGAATGGAGGTAAAGTGAAATAGATTGTAAATGGAAGATGGAGTGAGAGACACAGAGGAACAGTGTGAGCATGGGAGGGAGATATGGATGGAGAGGGAAAAAGGCAGAGAGATGAATTGTGCAGACGTCCAGGCCAGAGTGGGGGGGATGCAGAGGTGAAAGCAAGGACAGAGTGACTTAAACGCACCTGCTGAGTTCAGGCCCATTCCCTCCCCTTCCTGTGGAGCAGAACTTGGGGCTGAGTCTGTCTCTCTCCAGCCCAGCTTCTTCAAAGCAAAAGCAAACAACGATAACATTCACTCTGCTGCTTGGCACTTTTTAATGAACATTATTTGTTGTTTTCAAATTGAAGTGATGGAGTACAGTCAGTGGGATGTTGCTGTTGCTCATTGGCCCCTAAATTGTGAGAAACATTCTCATGTGTCCCCGTAACCCCACTGTGGGGTAATGTTGGACAGGCAAGAGCAACCCTCAGTCTGTTAACATAGAGACAGACTGCTCCATCTCTGAAACTCTGAACTGATATGAGGAAATTCTGGATGGACTGATTAACGACTGAATTGGATTGAGTGATGAATTTAGGTAAATGGATATTTCAGCGCATTCTTCAGAAGCTGTCTGAACTTATTCTGTGTCACGGCATAAATCGCAGTGTTTGTGCAGCAACTGAGGAGCTGCAGCATGAAGCCCAATTCCCGCAGATAAGGATGGAGATATACAGGGGTATTCCCAATGTCCTGAAACCGGGCCCACATAGAATACAGCATAAATATTGACCACAGTATGATGAAATTAGCTGAGATCAAAAACAGTAAAATGATAGATTTAATTCGATTTCTCATTTCTGGGTCAGACTGAGCGTCCCCATTGCTGGCAGCTAGGAGTCTCCTGCGGGCTCTGCTGGTCACGATAATGTGTGTGGCGGTGAGACCATTGAGCAGCAGAATCAGGAGAAATGGGAAAGCCGGTGTTACAGTGTATTGGATGGACTGGACTGTGACCCAGACATGGGAGGATTGAACACCATCTTTTGCATAACAAATCCAGTGGCGGTTTATCATCACATACTGAGTTGTGAGCATAAAATACCAGGAAATGTTCTTTAAACAGCTCAGCACAGTCACTGCTCCCAGAACCACTACCGCTGTTTTCTCACTGCAATATTTACTTTTCAGCTTCTGGCAACAAATGGCCACAAACCGATCAAAGGTGAAAGCGACGGTGAACCAGACAGAACAGTCAATGGATGCATAAATCAGGACGGCGTGAATATTACACACGGGGACGGACGTGTAAAAATAAAACAACTCTGCATAAACAACGGGAATCCTTCTCAGTATCAGTTCGAAGGTAATGACCAGTAGATCTGCCGCTGCCATGGCCACCAGGTAACGTCTCACACATGGAGACAATCCACAATCTTTCTCACGCAGGACGTAGATTGTCAGTGCATTAACTGTGAGGAAGGAAAATAAGCAGATTATCCATCAGCCTCGATGCAAATTTCCTCATCTGACTGAGGACCCAGTGAGATTATCAAATGTGTCACTGTACACAGGGAATTATTACTGAAATAATTGGAGCTGCAATAACAAATGGGAAATTCTGAATTACTGACAAAAATGTCACAAGCCACAAGAAACCCTCCCTCCCCAAACACAGAGACATGTCGATAAGAACAGATTGTTTCTGAAACATTCCCACACACTCGATCACTCGAGAGCAGGCACAGGTCACTTCTTTCCAGATCCTAATACGGAGGGTGAAAAAGTTGCTGTTCCGAAGGATTCTTTCCCAGTTCCTTGAAGAGAAACGGAGTTTCGAAATTTCTGGTTTTTAGTCTAAGTTGTGGTCGATCTTGTGTCGTAAAGGAATGTAAACGCAGGGAAAACGTACTCAACACTTTCACTGCCTGAGGGACTTCGGAGCAGTCTCTTTTTCCCTGGAATGGGATCCTTTCCCTCGGCATCTGACCATTTCAGCAATTCATTGACGTCCGGCAGTTCACAAATAATGTCCAGGATAGAATGTTCGGGGAATGTCCGTTATAAAATATTGGGTACAGAATATTCCGGGAAATCTTCCACAGCTACTTTGGCACCATTCCCCATATTAACTCCACTACATTGGTGACTGTATTGGAGTTATCTCGTGCTCACACGAGGAGATTGAATAGCTCATCACCTTCATAAATATATTCTAGCCAACCTCAATTTCACCTGGACCATTTTGGGCACCTAATCCCTTCCGAGACCTCTTCATCTCCATTTCTGGCGAACAATTAACAAAGGACATTTCCTATAAGCGCAGTGACCTACGTAGGTACTACACCTCCTTCTAACCTGTCTCTTGTACAAACGCGATTCCTTATTCACAATTTATCTATCTCCGTCCCACCTGCTCCTCGGAGGACCAATTACACCGCAGACAAAACCCAGTTAGCCTCCTTCTTCACAGATTACAAGTTACCTTCACACATGTTTGATGATGCCGTCCAGCGCATCTCGTCCACTTCCTGCACCAGTGGCATCCAACCCCAGTGCCCCCAATGCAACAAGGACAGAAACCCTTCACCTTCCACCCTACCAATTCTGCATACATCGAATCATCCTTTGCCATTTATGCCACCTACAAACAGGCCCCACAACTTGGAATATAGTTCCCTCCTTACCCTGATCAGAGGCCATTCCCTTCGCAACTTCTTCGTCAGATTGACGCCCTCGACCAGCCCTCATCCCACTCCCGACACTTACCCCAGCCATCGCAAGACCTGCAAAATATGCGCCCACACCTCCTACCTCATATCCATCTACGGTCACAAAGGATCCTTTCGCCTCTGACAGAAATTTATCTGTACATCCGCCAATGTCACCTACAGTATCCTTTGCACCCAATTTGGTCTCCTCCACATCGGGGATACTGAACGCCATCTTGCAGATCATTTCAGACTACACCTCTGGGGCACCTACAGCAATCACCACCACCGCCCCATGCTGAGCACATCAACTCCGCCTCCCACTCCGTCAACGACATGCAGGACCTGGCTTCTTCATCTACAAACAATAACCAGCCGATACCTTGAGGAAGACGCCTCATATTCCGCCGTGGGACATTGCAACTGAACAGGGTCAATGTAGATTTCATTATTTTCCGCATCTCCTCTCCCCCCTACGTTATCACAATCCGAAGCCTCCAACTTGGCACCACATCCTTGAACATTCCTTCATATTTCACTTTTTCTAGCCCGCTCTCCTCTCTGACCTATCACCTTCTACCCCACCTTCACCTGACTATCACATTCTCACCAAAATCTATGAATACCATAACAGTGCATTTACCTACAAACGTGGACTCGATATCTGTCCAACACACGGAAGTATGCAGACCATATCTGTTAAATTGCATCGAGGTCACCCTGAGTGAAGTAATTTATGACAAGTTGAGTTTAATTTTAGTTCGCTTTCTCCAACTTTGAATGTTTATTTGGAAATACTCTTCAAAAGCACAGTGAGAATCGATTGTAAAGTCATGAAACAACCCCAATGGCAGCATATGGACATACAAATGGCATGTCGGTCTTTTTCTGTTATTACCTCAAGGACAACGTTTCAACGAATCGTAGAAAACTGCTCTGAATCTTCAAAGGTATTCTTTGAAGAAGGAAACAGCGTGGAATGTCATAAAGATGGTGGCAGAATTCAGAATGTTCCAGTTTGAACACCTATGCTCCGCCGATACTTTGATTCTTTCTTATTTATTCTATTTTCTGGAGAGCATTTTGTTACCAAACTATTATATTTTTAACGTGACTCCTTTGGGAAAGGAGGAAGTGAGTCCCAGATCAGAGGATCGGAAGGGGAATCAAGACTTCAAGATTTAAAGAACTGTTCTGCCTGGAGACATGTCTGTTTGGACACTGGGCCCCGGACAGTCTGGAGACTGTTTCTGGTGCAGTCTGGAGACTGGGCCCCGTGCAGTCTGGAGACAGGGCCAAGTGTGGCCAGGCGACTTGGCCCGGTGTCGCATGGACAATAGGCCCGATGCAGTTTGGAGACTGGTCCCAGGATGTTCTGCAGTCTGGCCCAGTGTGTCCCAGAGACTGGGTCTGCTGCGCCCTTGTCACTTGGCCTGGTGTAGTCTGGAGCCTGGGCCCCGTACGGCCTTGAGACTCGGCACGGTGCGGTCTGGAGACTGAGCCTGGTATGGTCTGCCGACTGAACCTGGTGTGATCTACAGTCTCAAGACTAGATATTGTATATTTGGTCCAATGGAAGATAGTAGTTGGAAGTGTTAGTTGAATCTGAGGACATGGGGAAGCACTTCGTTATTACTTTTCGTCAGTATTCTCATTGGAAAAAGGCAATGTCATACAGAATACGGAGATACAGGCTACAAGATTAGATGGGAATGATGTTGACAAAGGGGTGGTTTTCGCAATTTTAGAAGATCTGAATATAGGTATTAACCATGGGACAGCTGGATTTATTCTCTGGTTCTCTGGAAAGCCAGGGAGGTGTTACAGAGTCTTTGACTTCAAAATATATGTCATCATTGTCGACAGGAGTAAGTGCCAGAAGACTGGAGGATATCAAAAGTTTTCTCTTGCTTAAGAAGGGTTATCGGGACAACCCTGGTAACTAAAGTGCAGTGCTCCTTATATCAGTTGTGAGTAAGATGTGGGAAAATTTTGTGAGAGATAAGATTTGTAATCATCTAGAAAGGAATAATTTGATTAGAAATAGTCAACATATTTTTGTGAAACGTAGGCCGTGCCTCACCAACCTTATTGAGTTCTTCGATAAGGTGAGAAAACAGGTGGGTGAAGGTAAAGTAGTTGATGTGGTGTACAAGGACTTCAGTAAAACATTTGATAAGATTACACACGATAGGGTATTGCACAAAATACGGAGATTTAGGATTCAAGGTGATTCAGCGGTTCAGATCAGATATTAGCCATCTGAAAGAAGACAGAGGGTGGTGGTTCGTGGAAAATACTCATCCGGGAGGTGAGTTACCAGTGATGTACTACAAGGACCTGTTTTAGGACCACTGCGGCTTGTCATTTTTATGAATGATCTGGATGTGGGCGAAGATGGATGGGTTAGTAAATTTGCGGGCGACACGAGGGGAGGCCAAGTTGTGGATCGTTCTGATGAATACATAAGATGCAGCGCGACACTGTGAAGTGGCAATTGGAGTTTAATGCAGGAAAGTTTGGGGTATTTCAGTTCGTAAGAAATGACAATAATGCAGATCATTGAGCTCGTGGTAAATGTCTTGGCATTTTAGATGAACAGAGAGATCTCGGTGTCCAGGTGCATACATACCTGAAAATTGCCACTCAGGTTTATAGGGTCGTTAAGAAAGCATATTGTGTGTTGACGTTTATTTGTAGGGGAACTGAGTTTCGGAGCCAACAGTGCAAGGATCAACTGAGCAAGACGCTGGTAAGGCCGTAACTGGATTATTGCCTGTAGTTCTGGTCAGTGCATTATATGAACGATGTGAAAGCTTTGGGCAAGTTCCAGATGAGATTTACGAGAATGTTGCCGGTCATGGAAGGAAGTTCTTACGAGGAAAGGGTGAATGAGGACTTACACTGTATCCGTTGGAGAGAAGAAGGTTTAGAGGTGACTTCACCGAGACGTACAAGATAATCAGAAGGTTGGATAGAATGGACAGTGAGAGCCTTTTATCCTCACATGGTGAAGGCAAACACGAGGAGGCATAGCTGTAAATTGAGGGGTGATAGGCATAGGATTGATATTAGGTGTAGTTTCTTCAATCAGAGTGCAATACGGGCTAGGAATGACCTGCCTGAAACTGTAGTAGAGTCGCCGACATTAAGCGCATTTAAATTGGCCATGGATAGACATATGGATTATAATGGAACGGTGTAGGTTAAATGTGAATCAGATTATTTTCACCATTTGGTGGCATTGAGTGCCGAAGGGCCTTTACTCCGCTGTAACTTTCTATGTTCTATGAGTGTCGGCCCGGTGCAGCCTGGAGACTAGACATGTTGCAGTCTGGAGACTGGGACTGGTGCAGTCTGGTGACTCGGCCTGGTCAGGTCTAGAGACTGGGCCCAGTTCTGTCTGGATACTTGTTGCTGGCACAGACTGGGTTGTAATTCGAGTCAGTTCTTTCTTTCATTTTTATTTCTCTGCTGGACTTTCCTTTGTTATTCTTTCAAGTTTGTACCAAACACTTATACACACACACACACACACACACACACGCACTTCGGACAAGGAAAAAAGGCATACATCAGGTACAGGCAAGTGCTATCAAAGGAATCTCTTGCGCATATGGACTGTAGGAGAACACTTAGCAGGGAAATCAGGAGAGCAAAACATGTGCATGAGGTAGCTTTGGCTGATGAGGTTAAGGAGATTTGAAAGAGATTCGACAAGAGAGAAACTGGAGAGACATTAGGGCCCCATAAAAATCAATCAGCCATCTAATGTTTGGCTCCACAGGAGAGGAGATGAATGAGGTTTATTAGGTCTATTGTCACATGTACTCAAGAGAGGACAGTGAAAAGTTTACAAGTCGCCACATGTGACACAATCTGAGATACAAAGCTTCCCGTCCCTTCCCCCTCCCTCCCACCCGCCTCCAAGATACAAAATCTTGGTAGAAATCAGAAAAATAAAGTAAATAAAATTAAGTGTCAAACATTACGGCATTTCCTGCAGTCGTGGAAAAACACAGAAAATCAGTTCATTGTTCAACAACAAAGTCCATAAGCGTCTGGCCATGCTGGTTTCACACTCTACATCAGGACTCGACCTCCCCCACTCCGCTGCCTTATAGCCTGTTTCTGCTCGAAGGGTGAGGTCCCACACAAAAACTTCACGTCGGTATTTATTCTAGAGGAAAATGCGGAAGAGAGGAAAGTCAGAGAAATAAAAATAAGTGATCTTTGAAACGAGACCACATTACAGTAGCGGAAGAGCTGACGGTCTTAAAATGCATAACCATAGGTTAAAAACCCGGGACATGTTCAAATGTACCCCGGAATCACTGCAGGAAGCTGGGGAAGGAACTGTGCTAGCACGGGCTGAGATGTTTGTATCATTCCTTAGAGTTCTGGTGAAGGGTTACTGGATCGTTAATTCCGACTTCTCTGCACAGATGTTGCCAGACCTGTTAAACTTTCCCATAATCTTCTGTCTTTATTACTGATTTACAGAATCTGCAGTCCTTTCAATTTTTTTATTTGAATCATTGACAGCCACGGGTGAGTATTTGAAGGCATCTAATGTGGCAACATTATTTTTAAAAAGGATGCCAGCAACTGCAGACCAGTGACTCTGACGTCAGATGTGGTGAAATGTGTATAGGAGCTTCTGGGAGACAGGATTTACATGCATTTGGAAAAATAAGGACTGATTAGAGATAGTCAGCATGGCTTTTTGTGTGGGAGAACTGGTCTCAATAATAATTTACATAGGTGACCAAGAAGATAGTTGAAGGGCAATCAGCACACATTGTCCAAGTGGAGCTTAGCAAGCCCCAACATTTGGGAGAGCTAGCCAATTTGATATAGCAATGTCTTAACAGTCGGAGGCAGAAGGTGCTGGGAGAGATTTGTTGTTTGTACTGGTCACGTGTGGGTTCGTATTGTTGCCTCAATGAACCAGGATCGCAAGTTCGATGCCAGCCTCGGGCAACTTTTTGTTTGGAGTTCGCACATTCTCCCTGTGTCTGCCTGGCTTTCCTCCGGGTGCTCTGGTTTCCTCCCACAATCCAAAGATGTGCAGGTCAGATGAATTGGCCACGCCAAATTGCCCATAAGTTAGGAGCATTAATCAGAGTGAAATAGGTTGGGTTGGGTTTACTTCAGAGGGTCGGTGTGAAGATGTTGGGCAGAAGGACCTGTTTCCACACTATAGGTAATCTAATCTTCATCTTCTGGGCCTGTGGCTGAGGAATGTCAAATGGAGCTTCTTTCTGTTAAATGTGAAATGTTGCAATTTCAAAGTTTGTGAGAAGATTTGTAGCTCGGGTGCTCATTGTTGTGGTTCTGTTCGCTGAGCTGGGAATTTGTGTTGCAGATATTTTGTCTCCTGTCGAGGGGCTTCCTCAGTGCTTGGGCGCCTCCTGTGAAGCGCTTCTGTGATATTTCCTTGGCACTTAAAGTGATTTGTCCCTGTCGCTTCCGGTTATCAGTTCTTGCTGTCCGCTGCAGTGGTCGGTATATTAGATCCAGGTCGATGTGTTCGTTGATAGAATCTGTGGATGAGTGCCATGCCTCTAGGAATTCCCTGGCTGTTCTCTGTTTGGCTTGTCCTATAAAGGTAGTCCTATAAAACTACTATTATAGGACAAGCCAAACAGAGAACAGCCAGGGAATTCCTAGAGGCATGGCACTCATCCACAGATTCAATAACTGAGCACATTGACCTGGACCTGATATACCGACCACTGCAGCGGACAGCTAGAACTGACAAACGGCAGCGGCAGGGACAAATCACTATAGATGCCAAGGAAACAGCACAGAAGCGCTTCACTGGAGGTACCCAAGCACCGAGGATGCCCCTCAACTGGGGACGAAATGTCTGCAACACAAATTCATAGCTCGGCGAACAGAACCACAACAATGTTGCATTTTGTTCGACAAACCAACGCAGAATTTACACAGTTAACGGTTGGGCCCTGGGCAGTGTTTTCCAACAGAGAAACCCAGGTTGCAGGCACATAGTTCTTTGAAAGTGGAGTCGCAGGTCGACCGGGTAGGGAAGAGGGTATTATACATGCTTACCTTCAACTGACACACCATTGAGTAGAGGAATTGGGACATCAAGTTGTGACTATGCTAGAGACTGGTAAGGACACTTTTGGTGTACTGAGTGCAATTCTTGTCGCCCTTCTACAGGAAGGATGTTATAAACTGGAAAGGAGACAAAATATTTAAAATGATGTGGCGGAGATGGGAGCTTTTGAGATATATGGCAAGTCTGATTTTGTTCCCTTTGCGTAGGAGGATGCGAGGTTACCCTACAGAGGTTTATAAAATCATGAGGGACACAGATAAGATGCACGACCAAGGCCTTTTTCCCACAGTAAGTGTGTCTGAAACCAGAGAGGATAGGTTTAAGGTGAGAGGGAACATATTTAAAAGGGATCTAAGGGGCAGTTGTTTCTCACAGAGGGTTGTATGTATATGTAGCCAGCTATCAGATGAACTGGTATTGCTGAGTACAATTACAACATTTAAAATTCAATTGGATGGGTACATGTACAGGAAAGATTTGGCCGAGTATGTGCCAAAAGCAGAAAAAATGGAACTAGTTCCGTTTAAGAAACATGGTAGAGAGAATTCCTGATGCTGATATTGTGCTACGGACCTCAGCAGCAGCAGAAGCATACTTATATTCAACCACGATCTGCAATTTATTTCTTCTGGGGATAATCCCTCAGTCTGCCATTACTACCGAGGTGATCTATGGTTCGGTGATAAGTGTGGGTGAACATTCCAGACAGAACCATGTGTACCTAAACCTGATGGCAAACCTTTAACCTACGCACTTACTGCTAACATTCCAAACAGTTGGACTAACATCTGACAGAGCGGGCACAATAATCCCAAGACCGACAGACCAACAGTCCGACCACATTCGGTCATAAGTGGTATGGACGGTTAAACAACTCACTGGAGGAGATGGCTCACAAATATCCCCATCCAAAATAATTGAACAGCTCTGTATCTCAGTGTAAAAGACAAGGGTGTAGTATCTGCAGCATCCCCAGCCAGAAGCGTTTAATCATTGATCTACCTAACCCCCGCATGATGCCCACAGCATCACAAATGCCAGTCTTAAATCAATTCGATTTTCTGCACGTGGCGTGAAGAAACGACAGAACACAGTAACTTGACAAAGTCAATGGGCCCTGACATCATGCCTGCAATAGGACTGAAGACTTGTGCTGCATAACAAGCCATGTCCCTGGGGAAGTTGTTTCATTCCAGCTCCAACACTGTTTTCTCCCTGGCAATGTGGAAAATTCCTCAACTATGTCCTATTCTCCACGACAGGAATAATTTCAATAAGAACATGTACCATACCCACAGACTCATCACGATAGTGAAATTCGTGGAAGTTCTTCTTGACAGCTGTCGAGCTGCACAGAAACGGCCAAGCAAGGCGATGAATTGTATGAAATTGCTCCGAGGTCGAAGGGATAGACCCAGATGGAATTCATGATTTGGAGATGCCGGTATTGGACTGGGGTGTACAAAGTTAAAAATCACACAACACCAGCTTATAGTCCAACAGTTTTAATTGGAAACACTTCCTGTCGGAGCGCTGTTCCATCATCGAGTTTTGTACTTTTGGAGTTTTTGCTTTTAACCCCGGATACAGCACCGATCTTTAGCCTCCCTATCGGAAAAAGGAACGGGAAGTACGGTCCTAACAACCCTGTCGAGGCCTCCTTCCTAACATCTGACAGCTTGTGACAACCTTTACAGAGCTTTCCCATAGACTGCACAGAATCATCGGGAAATGAGTAAGCCATTTAACACGTTAAGCATCCCCCATTCTAGTTCTTGAACATCTCCCTCATGCACTTCTCCCCCAAAATGTATACATCCCTCAGTATTATCAACCAGTGGAAAAATATTAAACATTAACTTCAGCAGTCCGTTGGATCCATCGTTTTGTACCCCCATTCAATGCAATGATGTCTGATCCTTTATATTCAAACCATGGTCCTGCGCTATCTCTTCCCATTTAGTGTCTATGCATATTTCAGTGCGTTTGATTTCACAGGCTTGAGTGGGACATAATTTCCCCAGGTTCAACAGAATCTGGGTGCCGATATTTATTCTCGTCTCAATGCAGAGTGTCCAGGTTGTACCTCATAATGTGGCCTCTTATTTCAGACGTCCCAGCCAGGGGAATTATCATCCTTGTTTCGAATCTGTCACACCATCACAGGTCCACATTATTTACTCAGATCTCCACTCATTTTCTAAACCCCTTGGAATACAGGCTCAGTTCACATTAAGTATGTTCCCACAACATGCCTGATATCCCAGAGATCCTTCACTGCACTCCCTGAAGTTCAGTTTTTTCCTTTATCAGGGACAGAAATCAAAACTGCACATAATGTTGCACAATGTTAGACAAGGGTTCTCACCAATTTGCAGCTGCAGTAAGACACCCTTACTCCTGTTTTCAAATTCCCTTGAAATGATGGTCAATACACCATTTATCTACCTAAATGTTTGTTTCAGTGACGAGTGTACAAGAAGATCAGATTATTTCCAAAATTACAGCTAACCACTTAGTGGTATATGTACACTCGTCACTGTGTCAATGCCATTCCCAGGACTGATCTGTGACGCCAGAACTCACAGCTGTGGATGAACCCCGAGGGTCTGTGCAGATGAAAACAAGAAAATCTGCATAAGTCCCATAAAAACAATATTTTAACCTATCCCTTTTCAAATGGCAGGCTACTGTCCTATTGTTCCCACCAAAGTACATAACATCACATTTACACATATTGGTCTTCATCTGCCATGTACTTGTCCATTCACCCCATTGTCTCAGTCACCTTGAAGCATTTTGATGTCCTCCTTACCCACTCGCAGTCAGACACCGTTTAGGGCTGTCAGCAGGCTTGGAAATTTTGCACTTGGGTCCGACAACCCAACATTTGAGGTATACCTGAGGCCCAAAGCCCAATTCCTGTCACACGCCACGATATGTCCACCCCCAAAAAAGTGTTCTCACACTCAGGGATCAGTGCAGAAGCCCCCTCTGTACTTCCTGGTTTGCTGCCGTTCATTGAGTACTCCCCTGTGCGCGTTTTTACTTCTGAGGTGCATCACCTCGTATTTATCAGTGTAACATTGCATCTGTCATTGATCTGGCCATTCCATCTACATGTTCCTGTTACATAAGACCTTCCTCCTCACCGTTAAACACTTATTAACCACATTCCCTCACCACCCTTAACATCCACAACTCCAATATTTTAGAGTACCCCAAATAGGAAGTGACACAGCACAGATCCTTGTGTTACACGTTCCCAGTCACACAAACAGCCTTCTGCCACCACCGTCCTTCTCCTTCCCCGAGATAGTTTTGGATATAACTTGCTAAGTTAATCTTGATACAATAAGATTATAATAACTTCATTAGTTTCCCATGCGGAGTTTTGTAAATGGATTTGGTGAGAAAAACAGTAAAAGAACTCCTTGAAAACCTCCAATAAAATTCATTAGGCATGACTTCCCTCCGATAAAGCCATGGTGACTGTCCTTGATGAAATATTTTGCCTCTCAAATGGCGATCCATTTTATCCTTCTTCTTATTCTCCAATGGCTTCCCTGAAAGTGAACTGATACTAACTGATCTACAGTGCCCTGGTCTTTCTGCACCACCCTTCCAGTATGGTGCAACCGCATCCATCCTCTCGCTTCTCTCTCTTGTCACCAGATTCTATATATATATTTTAAAAATTGGTCAGGTCTTTTCTTCCTTATCTCCTACAGCAGACTGGGATAAAACGCATCCGGATCATTTTTATCCAGTTTTTAGACCAGCTAAAACCATCAATCGAAGATCACATCTTATATGAATTTGCTAAATAGCTTCCCACTCCATATTCTAAAATTCTGTCCATGCCTCCTCCTTCACAGACAGATGGTTTCTAATGGGTTCTAACTGTTCGCTTGAAATATTATTCTGCTTGATGTTCTTGTGGAAAATCTTACGACTCTCCCCAATCTTGCCTGCTACCAATTCTCCAAGTCCCTGTTTTATTAAGCCCTTTCTGTGTGAACTTTCTGGTTTTCATTAAGATTGCTTTTCAATCGTTGAAACTCTCGGTAACACAGGCCGAGTTCCCTCGCCAGACAATCTTGCCATCTGTGGGATTAATCTGGAAAATGTCCTTTCAGGATATGTTGCTAGTATATTCCTCCCTAGATCAGGACACCAAAACTTCACACAGTATTAAAGGCACAGTCTCACAACACTCGGTGTAAGTGAGGGAAGACACATTTGCCTTTTATAAAAATAAATTACTGTAGATGCTGTAATCAGTACTGAAAACAAAAAATGCTGAAGACCACAGCTGTTCAGACAGCACCAACGGAGAGAGAGCAAGCTAATGCTTCCAGTCTGGGTGACTGTTCGTTATCTACATTCTGATTCCCATTAAATAAAGGTAAACCGAAAATCTATCTTCATGTTTTCACATGTTTCTCCAATACACATTTCTTCAGTTTCTGTCTAATAGCCTGCTGTGGCATTTCTTTAAAAAAAATCATCCTGAATATACAATTATATCATATTCGTTGGTTCTCCATTGTTTTTATCTGCAAGCGATATCTTCAAGAAAAAATGTCTGAAAATTATAACTCCCATTCGTATATGCATTCTCTTGAAGATTGCTATTACTTTCTAAATGACCAATACCACACTTGTTATAAAAGATTTAAACAGATTGACAAGTAATTGGTCTATACTTCTCCACGTGTCCTCTTCTTCCCTTTTTGGATCGTGGAATGCATTTATAATCTTCCAAATTGCACAGGACAAGTAATATGTTACCCAATGCATTCAATCTGTGTATTGCCTCTCTCTCTGAAATTTCATTATGAAGTACATTTGTTCTGTCAGACTTATCAATCACTAACCCGGCTATGTTTTCAAACACACCTCGTTACTAATATGAACGATTTTAGTCTTTAGTTACACAAATCTCACGGTCACTTTGTATTTCTGGGAGATGTTATGTATTCCTCCACTAAGACAGACACAATATAACGAGTTAGTTACCCTGCAATTTCTCTTTTATCAGCAATAAATTATCCTATCCATATTTGTTCCCCACTGCTTCACATTTCAAGTGGATTTAAAATTTCTTTTCAATATTGTCAGAAGCTTTCCATCAGTCTTTATGTTTGTTTTTTTTATTTTGCATTCTTGATGCCTTTTTAATGGCCTTATCAATTTCTTACTCCTCCTTCGTTCCAATGAATCCTTACTGTCTTCCATTTTTCTGATCGACTTTCCTTGATATAATACAATTTTTAACTTTATCTGTTAATCATGGTTGAGTCACCTTACCCTTTTGCCATATGCGCCTTGAGGATATATGTATACTGTGCAACTTATAGTGTTTTGATAAATGAAGGGCGGCACGGTAGCTCAGTGGTTATCACTGCTGCCTCACAGCACCAGGGACCCGGGTACCATTCCCGCCTCGGGCAACTGTCTGTGTGGAGTTTGCACATTCACCCCGTGTCTGCGTGAGTTTCCTCCAGGTGCTCCGGTTTCCTCCCACAGTCTAAATGTGTGAAGGTTAGGTGAATTGGTCATTCTAAATTGTCCATATTGTTAGGTGTAGAGGAATGGGGCAGTGAGGTTTGGTGTGGAATTGTGGGCCGAAGAGCCTGTTTCCACACTGTAGGGAACCTAATAAACAGAAAGGGCCTGTCTTCCAGTGTATCTTTATGATGCACTTTTAGAATTGCCACCTTGCTGCTCATGCATTCATGACTCTAGTCAGATAGACACCTTTTAATTTAAAAAAAGTTTGTATTCAAACATCATGTAAAATTCAATATATTAAGATGATTATTTCCAAAGGCTCCTTTTCCGCATGGTTTTCAAATAGGTCTTCTGATCACACAGCCACTTCTAAACAGCCTGATCTCGAGTTCACTGCTCAACATATTGTTCAAGGAAAGCAGCTCATACACACTCATGAAACCCATTTTCACGGTATTAACATTAACTTTGATTCACATTGTTTAGATGCGATTCTAATGTCTCCATAATTACTGCTGTACCCAAAAACTTGCATTTCTACTTTCCTATTTTGTAACATACGCAGCATGTGTGTCACAACATTGACATTGATAAATACCTCCCATCAATATTTGATTATCCTTGCTGTTTCTAAGCTCCACTTTAGCAGATTCTGTGGAATCTGAGCGACGTGGGATCGAGAAAAATTAATAGCCGATTCAAGCGACATGTTTGGCCAAGGCATGTTTGAACATTGATATTATCTCGCCGCATCCTACACGTTCTTCACAAGTGTCATTCTGACATTTTCGCCAATTCTCCCGTTATGCTCGTGAAGTAGAGAAGAGCAAAATATTTTAACAATGCTGTGCATTCCCCCAAACAACTGAGACCGCTCTAACCGGGGTGGGAACCTTACAGCAGGCAAGTAAAATGTTGCTGCTGCTGTACAGTATCTTAGTGCGATCACACTTGGAGTAGCGTGTACAGATTTAATCTTCACACTGAAGAAAGGATATTTGAATTAACCAAGAGATTGTTCCCTTAACTTATTTCCACGGTGAAGATTTTAATCATAGAATCTCCATAGTGTGCAAGCTGGTCTTTTGACCCATCGAACCCACATTGAGCTTCAGGAGACCATCACATCCCAACCCAAAACACTGCTCTCGTTCAAGCATTCCCAGTAACCCTACACTTTCCATGATTAGTGTATCCATCCTGCACATTAGCGGACATCCTGGTTAATTTAGCATAGCAAATCCACTTGTTCTTCAAATTTTGGGACTGTGCGTCAAAACTAGAATATCAATGGAAACCTTGACAGACACAGGGAAAATGTGTGCAAACACTGCATAGAGAGTTAACTGAGGCGGGAATTGAACGCGGGTTTCTAGCGCTGATAGGCAGCAGTGCGAACGTCTGAGCTACATTCTGTCGGTCTTAGAACTTGCCTACATAATAAAGGAGCAGCACACACTTATTTCTTTCTAAGGACTTTTCCCACGTGAGATGAATGTAACAACTACCACTTTACAGAATCACAGTGTGGCCGCTGACTTCCTGAAGGCTCTGCATTGTCCCTCATCATAGATCACTTTCCAAGAAACCGATTCCTGTTTTGTCATGTTCAATTTAAACATAGCTTACTCACACGAAGATTCAGCATAACATGCAATTCGCACAAATGGCAGTGATGGGAATGAAGCCCTCAGCGACTTTCACATGAAGCTTACAAACAGCACCTTACATTGCTCGGTCACACCACCACGCAAAACTGAACCCATGAACAGGATTTGAATCAAGCTCCTGAGGACATTACTCCATTTCTGGCTGCAAAGGGAAGTTCACAATCACCTCTGCTGAACACAACATTGTCTGATTGGGGAACAAGCCCAGTTTATGGGAATGGGAGCGCTGTTACCTTCAAACACAGGAAGCACATATCATAGATAATTAACAAAATTAACATTTGCTGTGTAATCCGAAAGAGATTACTTTGCTAAATCTAAAACTTTGCTAAAATTTTAAGTAGACAGCCAAATTTTGCTGGATTCTGCAGGTAGACAGCTTGCCCTTACAAGTCTTGAAAAACTGTCAGAATCAGCAATAGTCAGGGAAAACATAAACTTCATATCAACAGCCGAATGTTCCCAGTTCCTGTCCTCGAGAAGGATGAACGAATTGTAGTACAAAAAGAATATGTGAAAGTTGTGCAGCCCCTCACATCCGGCAATTGCCAAGTGTATTGAGCCCCCTGCAGAAGTTACAACAAAGCCTTCTCTTTGCTCTTGCGAGAATTTGATTCAATTCGATTTAATTTCCACGACTGTAAACTTGGGGGCTCCTCCGGTACCCCAAGACTGGGTAAGAATCCGAGTATTCCCAGGAGGTGTAGGCGCCAGCACGTTGAAGGACTTTCACTTCATCTCGAGTGCTGAATTGGCCCTTTTGCGTGAGATCTGGGAATCTGTGGATCGTCCCATCGCCGGGGTTTCAATCGAATAGGGCCGGGGTAAGAGTCAATAGAAAATAGACAGACAATAGACAATAGATGCAGGAGTAGGCCATTCTGCCCTTCGAGCCTGCACCGCCATTCAATATGATCATGGCTGATCATTCCTAATTAGTATCCTGTTCCAGCCTTATCTCCATACCCCTTGACTCCACTATCTTTAAGAGCTCTATCCAATTCTTTCTTAAAAGAATCCAGAGACTGGGCCTCCACTGCCCTCTGGGGCAGAGCATTCCACACAGCCACCACTCTCTGGGTGAAGTAGTTTCTCCTCATCTCTGTCCTAAATGGTCTACCCTGTATTTTTAAGTTGTGGCCTCTGGTTCGGCACTCCCCCATCAACGGAAATATGTTCCCTCCTGCCAGAGTGTCCAGTCCTTTCATAATCCTATACGTTTCAATCAGATCCCCTCTCAGTCTTCTAAACTCAAGGGTATACAAGCCCAGTCGCTTCAGTCTTTCCGTGTAAGGCAATCCTGCCATTCCAGGAATTGACCTCGTGAACCTACGCTGCACTCCCTCAATAGCCAGAATGTCTTTCCTCAAATTTGGAGACCAGAACTGCACACAGTACTCCAGGTGTGGTCTCACCAGGGCCCTGTACAGCTGCAGAAGCACCTCTTTGCTACTATACTCAATCCCTCTTGTTATGAAGGCCAGCATGCTATTAGCCTTCTTCAGGACCTGCTGTACCTGCATGCTTGCCTTCATTGACTGGTGGACAAGAACACCCAGATCTCTCTGAACAGCCCCTTTACCTAATTTGATACCATTGAGGTAGTAATCTGCCTTCATGTTCTTGCCACCAAAGTGGATAACCAGACATTTATCCACATTAAACTGAATTTGCCATGCATCTGCCCACTCACCTAACTTGTCCAGGTCACCCTGTAATCCCCTAACATCCTCATCACATTTCACCCTACCACCTAGCTTTGTGTCATCAGCAAATTTGCTAATGTTATTGCTGATACCATCTTCTATATCATTTACATATATTGTAAAAAGCTGCGGTCCCAGCACGGATCCCTGCGGTACCCCACTGGTCACTGCCTGCCATTTCGAAATGGAGCCGTTAATCACTACCCTTTGTTTCCTATTAGCCAACCAATTCTCTATCCAATCTAGTACTTTGCCCCCAATGCCGTGCGCCCTAATTTTACTCACTAACCTCTTGTGTGGGACTTTATCAAAAGCTTTCTGAAAGTCCAGGTACAGTACATCCACTGGATCTCCCTCGTCCATCTTCCGAGTTACATCCTCAAAAAATTCAAGAAGATGAGTCAAGCATGATTTCCCCTTCATAAATCCATGCTGACTCTGTCCTATCCTGTTACTATTATCCAGATGTGCCGTAATTTCATCCTTTATAATAGACTCCAGCATCTTTCCCACCACTGAGGTCAGACTAACTGGTCTATAATTTCCTGCTTTCTCCCGCCCACCCTTCTTAAAAAGTGACACAACATTAGCCGCCCTCCAATCCTCAGGAACCGACCCCGATTCTATTGAACTCTGGAAAATAATCACCAGCGCATCCACGATTTCCCGAGCCACCTCCTTCAGTACCCTGGGATGCAGGCCATCAGGTCCCGGAGACTTATCAACCTTCAGACCTAACAGTCTCTCCAACACCAAATCCTGGCAAATAGAAATTCCCTTAAGTTCAGGTCCTTCAGCCACTGTTACCTCAGGGAGATTGCTTGTGTCTTCCCCAGTGAACACAGATCTGAAGTACCCATTTAATTCCTCTGCCATTTCTTCGTTCCCAGTAATATATTCCCCTGCTTCTGTCTTCAAGGGCCCAATTTTTGTCCTAACCATTTTTTTGCCTTGGACATACCTAAAAAAGCTTTTACTATCCTCCTTTATATTCTTGGCCAGTTTACCTTCGTACCTCATTTTTTCTCTGCGTATTTCCTTCTTACTAATCCTCTGTTGTTCTTTAAAAGCTTCCCAGTCCTCCGTTTTCCCGCTTATCTTCGCTAAGTTATACTTTTTCTCTTTTAACCTTATATGTTTCTTTACTTCCCTTGTCAGCCACGGCCGCCCATGTCTCCTCCTGGGATCTTTCTTCCTTTTAGGAATGAACTGATCCTGCATCTTCTGCATTATACACAGAAGTCGTAGCTTATGTAATCCAAAATAGAGAATCATTCTAAGAGAATAAATAAAGCTGGAAGAGGTTCCAGTGAACCTTTGCACGGTATTCGAGTAAAACTCAAGGTAAGGGATTGCTATCTCTATAGTGCTTTAGAGACATCAAGTTTAAGGGTAGTTTGAGACTTGGAACCACAAACTGCCTGAGTTAGACTCGCCAAAGACGGATCGGACATGTGGTTTTTGGTTTGCCAAATCCAAGGCACTGAGGCGGACGTGCCCAATGTGAGGAGGCACCTCCCGAAGTAAAAGCAAGTCAAAAAGGAAAAGATAACACCACAAAGAAAGAGAGGGAGAGAGAGAGAGACAGCTGAACACTTTTCCAGTAACGTTGAAATGGGCTCCAGCAAGAGGAAACGAAAAGAGGGGACTTGGAATGGTCAACCAAAAGTTCAGTACATGTTAAATAATTATGGCCCAGAGTCTGTAAAATAGTTAGAATTGTGGATTAAGGAATGTGGTTTTTCGGAAGGTGGCAGTTTTAGTTGAAGGCAGTTGGAAATATTTAATTCACAGTTAGAGGTGAGAGAGAAGGAGAAACGGAAGGGAAGAATAAAACCTATGAATTGGAGTGCTGTAAAATGTGGAAGGCTGAGGCTGATATCAGGGAAAGTAAATACCAAGTAAAAGATAGATCAGATACGCGTATAAACACTAGCACACATGCAGACGTGCGCGGAAAACAACCCGATGAAGCTGTACAGTGTCTTAAGTCTGTTCCAGATCCTGACCATAATGACTGCCCTTCCAGTTCTACAGTCCCCCTATGAGAACCACCTGCTGAAGGTTCCAAGCCAGCGGCCGCCGTCTTCGGGTGTGCTGGAACACCAATAGCCTATCGTACCTTCAACCAATTGAAGTAAGAAGCCTAAAATGAGGGTGGCCACTCCAAGACTGAAAGACATCCATGGCCTGCTCACGATCAGTCCACGACGGACGATAAGTCAGACGGTGAGAGTACCGACATACGATCATCTAAGCAGGTTGTTCTGCAAGCACCAATGGTTGAGGTTGCAGATCCAGAAGGGTGCCCAGTGCTGGTACACCGATCGTGGACGATAAAGGATTTGGAAACTGCATATGGGCAGTTGCCTGACCCACGCGAGGTTGGAGGTGATAGGGTCACTGAAAAAGTAACAAAGTTCTGTTTCGGGTTCCGTCTCAGGTCACATGAGATGAGACATCTCCTGGGAAAAACATTGGTGCCAATGTCACCAAAATCAAGTATAAATGATCAGCCGTAAACGTCCATGCCAAATCAACCAACCTGCAAGCGTAAGAGAACAGAGACTTAAATGCTTTTGCTCCACGCTGGCAGCCGCCTGTTGGGAGGCATTCCCAGTGCGAATGGACGTGACCAAAGTCGCAATGTGTAAATAACAAGAAGGTGAACAGTCTCCCAGTGCACTACGCGCCTCAAGGAAGTCCATAACGCCCATGGTGGACGGAGACCACGCGAGGACATGACGACAGCAGAAATTACACCGTATGAAGCACAGCTGAGGAACATCGTCATCAATGGAATCAAAGAAGAAACAGTCAAAAATGTAAAAGACACATGTATTACCTGGGACACGAGAAAGCTGAATTTGATAGAATAACATGTGATATATGCTGAAAAAAAAATGCTGGCCCAAGCGAAGGATAAGTAGAAACTAAAGATGGAAAAACAAGCACATATACCTCAGCTTACTATGATGCGAATGGTCAGCCGTTGGAGGGAGGAGCTGCAGGGAGAGAGACAGATGTGTACGTCATGGAAGAGGAAGACGAAGGGGTCATGAAAGAGGCGCTGGCAGAGGTAGATCTGGCGGGTACTTTGTTTGCGGAGCAATGGACCACTGGGCGAGACAGTGTCTGTCCAGACAATCCCAATCGGCTCTGGAGGGTGGACAGCAGGGTAATTGACAGGGGAATACTGACATGAAGGTGGGAAGCTCACAAGGTACAGGACAGCTTCTTTCCCTTATGCTTGGCAACGAAGGCTCCCTTATGCTAATCTCTACTCCTCAACATACAGGCACTGAAACAAATCCGAAGGCCATATTGAGCACTGAGATTGCGAAATGCGGACTATATGTTTGGTTTAACTATGATGCGTATAAGTCGATGCCTACCTCCGAGTTATATGTGGAAGGCACACCAGTTACCTTTTTGGTGGATACAGGGGCAACATATTCAGTCCTTAAGTTAAGCTAGTTCAGAGAAACGACGGAAATAAAGATGAGTGGAAGGCCGCTGAACACAATGGGTGCATCAGAAATCGTGATTTGAGAGAAATTTTCGTCACCCCAAATTTGTGAACCGAGTACTGGGGAAGCATTCCAACGCTCATTTTTGTTATCTGAATTCTGTCCTTTAAATTTGATGGCTCGGGATCTCATCGTGAGTCTGGCTTGGATTTCCTCAATACCCCAAGTGTTTGCACGTAATTCAATGGGAATACCTACCCGTGCAGGCTGTAAAATACGACCCACGACCCCTGATGTGTATCTAAGCGATTAAGCCAAAGAGAGATAAATTCAGTGAGTGATTCACTCGCCCTGGAAATAAGTGACTATTAACACCGATTTTCTTGCTGGGGACATGCTGCACTGCACAGCACATATACATCACGATGGCCCTGATGAATCATATGGAAAGGATTGGTTCAGGAAATTCGTTAAACCAAATCATTTGTTATTGTGCGAAATTTATTGGAATGATCACAGATGTGCAGTCGGTGTGAACTTACCTAAAGTATCAGTAACGGCAAGCAGACAATTCCTTTTTGATGTGTAAGGCTCTTTTTCCTCACGTGTCATTGACGAATACGTCCAGCGACAGATGGCAGGAATTTGGACCATGGGTGCTAAAGGCACAAAGGTTGGGTCTTCAGGGACGATGTGGGTATCTGGTTCAATGCAGATAAGCAGACATATTGGAAGAAAATAAATTGGCTCAGTCAGGCAGATCGCACAGTCCAAATAACTCCCATTAGTCCTGAAGAGCGTTGGAGGGTAGACTAGCGTTTCCCTAAGATAGAAGTCTCGGACTCAAGATTAAAAACGGCTTCTACTGAGTTGTGGGCAAAAGGCAAATATGGTGTGCGGCTCATACGAGGCTGTGAACCCCTAAGAATTACCCTGAAGTCCGAGTATCGTGCTTGCAGGCAGAATAACCGTTAAAACCCGAGGCCATAGAAAGAATTACTCCAGTCTTGGAATCCCTCCTCATGGCTGGAGTGATAATCCACTGTGAAAACTCACCGTTGAGGATCCCCATTTTTCCGGTCAAAAAGGCAAACATTCCAGTTGGACCGGAGGAATGGAGGTTTGTTCAAGACTTTCAGGCTGTCAATAACGCTGTTGTCCCGCACGTCCCAACTGTTCCCAACCCCTGTACAATAGTAACTCAAGTTACACCGGACAGTAAGTGGTTCTCTGTTGTGGATTTAGCAATGCCTTCTTTCATGTATGGGTACACGCAGATAGTCAATTCTGGTTCGCTTTTTCATTCAAAGGGAAATCATATAGCTTCACGCGACTTTGTCAAGGTTACTATGAGTCCCCCATCATATGTAATGAGGTTTTACGCAGGAGACTGGCGACTCTCGTTTTAAGCCTGGGGTCAGCGCTTCTGCAGTATAATAGCAGCACTGACAGAGGAACAATGTGAAAAGGATGCACTTGTATTGTTCTGCCATCTAGCGAGGTAAGGGCAGAAAGCTAGTCTCACAAAGCTACAATAGTGCAAAATAGATGAAGTTGTTAGGTCACTTAATATCTGAACAAGGGAAGGCCATTGATCAAGACAGAGTTCAAACAATCCAGCAAATTCTGAAGTCTCAAACGAAGAAACAAGTGTTATCCTTTTTGGGCATGTGCTCCTATTGTAGAATGTCTATTCCACAATCCGCACCCCGAGACGCCCATAAGTGACATAGCCGATGAGAAAAGTTTTCGGAGCCTGAGTCCGTTCAAATGGACCCCAGAAACCGAAAGTACATTTGTTGAATTAAAAAGGCGCTCCTAACTACCCCTACACTGGGGATTCCGAATCCAAACAAGCCTTTTGTAAAAACTGCAGATGAGAAGCGTGGCTGCATGACATCTGTGCTGTTGCATGATCATGGGGGAAAAAATGAGGCTGGTAGCTTATTTTTTGGCTAAGCTGGACCCTGTAGCAGCAGGATTGCCTAAATCCTGCGAGCCATGACTGCAGCTGAAAAGGCTGTCGTAGCATCCAGGGACATCGTCGGTTCTGGTGAATGAACCCTACTGATCCCACATTCAGTATCCTTACTGCTTTCCGAGCTAAAGACAGTACACATGTCGAAAGCACATTGGCTCGGATACAATACTGCGTTATTGGAGATGCCTAACATGACAATAAAGAGGTGTAACGCCCTTAGCCATGCTAGCCTTCTCCACACAAAAGGAGGCAGAGACCCATATGCTTGTGTCGCTGTGACTAATGAAGTTTCCGCCCTAGACCACATTTGCAGGATTCACCACTTCAGAATCCGCATATGGAGGTTTTTGTGGATTAGTCCGCATTCAGGAGCAAGGAGACAAGGCAGAATTGTAATCGATATGCTGTAGTGACTACCGACGAGGAAGTCAAACCAGGATCCTCCCTTCTCATCTGTCAGCTCAAGCAGTGCTGATTATCTTGACTGAGGCATGTAAGTTGGCTAAAGGAAGACAGTGAATGTTTACACCGATTTCAGATACGCATTCGGGGTGGTACATAATTTTGGAATCCCGTGGAAACATAGGGGCTTCTTGAGCTCCACCAGAAAGACCGTCACACAACGTGACCTGATTTCTGATCTCGTGGAAGCGGTTGTATTGCCTAAATCAATCGATGTGTGTAAATATGAAGCCCACACGAAAAATACCGATTTTATTTCTCAACGCAATGCAAGTGCAGGGTCAGCTGTAAGGACGGCAGCGCAGCAGTGATCGGTTTGACATGTTTATGAAAAAAATTGTACCCCAACAGCAGTCGTACGGGAGTTACAGTCACGGACCTCACTTGAAGAAAAGCGTGAGTGGACAAAAACAGGGCCCAGCGTGAGGGAAGAGGGATGGTGTGGCCCCAAGGGTAAACCTGGCCTACCACGATCATTACTTCCATTCTATGTCAAACTGACACACGGTAAAGACCATGTGTCAAAAGGGGGATGCATGACAGTATTTTGGCACAATGGTACACGAAGGGGATTAATCATTTTGAACGGTGTATTATCAGTGCTACTAATAATGTGTAGAGGGGAGTGCAGATGAGTCAGGCAACACACCCCCAAATCCCAAAGACTCTTCGAATATTTACAGATGGATTTTATTGAACACTCAGCGAAGGGAAAGGGTATTATCTGGTAAATGTTGATATGTTTTCCACATGGGTGGAAGCGTTCCCCACTTCTAAACATGATGCCAGTGCAGTAGCCAATGTTTTGCTAACTTTAATAATTCCGAGATGGGGCAATCCTTGAAGGCTTAGTCATGAGAATGGGACTCCATTTGTCAATAATGCCCCACAGCAAATCAGTGATTATTTGGCAATAAACATGAAACAACACTGTGCCTATCACCCAGCGAGAGTTGACATGGACACAGGCACTTGCAATTATATTAATGTATTTGAGATCTAGGAGAAGAGGGAGAGGCTAATTTTAGCCCGTTTGAGATTTGTTTGGTAGGCTACCAATACAGGAATTAGAACAAGACCCACGGTAAGAAAGATAACAGACCACTGTGAGGGCGAAATGTTGTATTACTGTATGAAACTCTCTACACTTTTGTTTCAAATGCGGAATCAAGTGAACGCAGCACGACCCAAACCAGCAGAAGGGAAGCTGCACGATGTAGAACCTGGAGCCTGGATAGTGGTGAAAGACTTCAGGAAGAAAAACTGAAGGCAACGGGGTGGCTGGGCCGTTTCAAGTGTTCCTCACGACACAGACAGCTGTTAAGATCGCCGAAAGAGCGACGTGGATACACGCCACACATTGCAAACGTGCAACTGGGCCTGAGGAGACATCGGACAGCACAGGAACCAATTAAGTGCAAGTAGAAATTAGAAACCTCGTACGGTTATGAGGATGCCCCAGCTCGCACTCTTAGCAAGCGCACTGGTACGACTGGCGTCTGGGATACAACCGCAGATAGTAATCTTAACTGATGGTGTAAGAAGAACTTTCACATGCGACCCATGGCCGTTTACAAACTAGGATGACAATAATGTGGATAATAAATATTTATGCAGGGATTCTGGTGGCGCCAGAGACTGGCAATTAGAAGTAGCTACCACGGCTCCAGGGACACCTGACTGAGAACGAGGTAAGAGGTGCCTGGGCAATGGTGATAATATCCAAGACTCAGAAGAGCGATGAGGGTGTCTGGTGAAATAGATAGAACCCTCTCTGAAATCGATAGGCAGGTAAATATAGTGGCTTAGTCACTCCCCACACCTCCACCCCGAGATGCAGTGCAGAAGGTCCTCCAGAAGATAGTAGCACCGGGGCATAGCAACTACACAAACCAAATCATGGACCTAACCCCAAGCAGGGAAGAGGGCATTAATGTCACGCCCGAACCTGGAGGGAGTCGTCCGCTAACTTGGTCGTGGAATTGGGCCTACAGGCTGTTGATGGCATAAATGCGACGCCAATAGATTCGGAGATGCGAAGGAACATTGCTAGATATGAAGGGAACAGAGCATGTGCTTTGTCCATAATACAACACAGGAAATTAGACGTTGACTACTTTGATACACGCCAGCCATTGCTGTCTACAGTGCCCAACGGTGACTGCTGAACGAATTACAGAAAGCCTGGCGAGAAATGCGAGCTTTGTGCTTCCGTGGCGGTGACTACCCTGTCGCTGATAAAGGGCAGAAATTATGGCAAACCTCGCGTCACCCTCGAACTCAAGGCCAAATGCAGTCCTAAGGCTGACACGCTTCCGACCACAGCCTTCCATATGGTGAAAGGCAGTGGAGTAACGTGTATTTGCACAAATGGATACCCTCCCTTTGGGGAGGATTGGGGATATTGGAGCCTACACATTGTACTACATGGTAGTACATCCTAGTTTGTAAACGGCCATGGATCGCATGTGAAAGTTCTTCTTACACCATCAGTTAAGATACACATAATGATTTGTATAAGACCCTGCTTGTGTACCTGGCTACGCTGTTTGCTTATGAGGGCAGTGGGATTCCAAATGGTAAAACATTCAGTGGCCCCACAACAGGAGGATCCGATTGCGAGGACCACGCCATACCATGACGTTGACGAGTATGTCGTGTGAAAATGGGCTGTGTACAGAGCTCACAAGGTCAAGTGATGATCCGAACACACAGCTGTGTAAAAGTTAGATGGTGTCTGAGGGAAAGCCTGGTGCTACCTAAGCAATTTTAATGTATAGTTATCTAACATTGTATAGTTTTTTTTGTTGTTGTTTTTGTCATTGCTGTAAAATATTTTGGTGATGGTGACCACAATTCTGTGACTTTCACCTTGGTTATGGAGAGAGATAGGTGCGCACAACAAGGTAGATTTTACAACTGGGGGAAGGGAAATTACGATGCTGTAAGACAGGATTTGAGGAGCATTCGTTGGGAGCATAGGCTGTCAGGGAAGGATGTGGTGGAAATGTGGAACTTTTTCAAGGAGCAGATACGACGTGTCCTTGATATGTATGTACCTATCAGGCAGGAAAGAAATGGTCGTGTGAGAGAGCGTTGGTTGACGAGGGAGGTTGAATGTCTAGTAAAGAGGAAGAAGGAGGCTTACATAAGGTTGAGGAAACAGGGTTCAGACAGAGCAGTGGAGGGATACAGGATAGCCAGAAGGGACCTGAAGAAAGGGATTAGGAGAGCTAAGAGAGGGCATGAAAAATCCTTGGCGATAGGATCAAGGATAACCCCAAGGCATTTTATGCGTATGTGAGAAACCTGAAAATGACGAGAGCGAGGGTAGGTCCGATCAAGGACAGTAGTGAGAGACTGTGTATTGAGTCGGAAGAGAGAGGAGAGGTCTTGAACAAGTACTTCTCTTCAGTATTTACGAACGAGAGGGACCGTATTGTTGAAGAGGAGAGTGTGAAACGGGCTGTTAAGCTAGAAGAGATACTTGTTAGGAAGGAACATGTGTTGGACATTTTGAACAACTTGAGGATAGACAAGTCCCCTGGGCCTGACGGGATATATCCTAGGATTGTGTGGGAAGCAAGAGAGGAAATTGCAGTACCGTTGGCAATGATCTTCTCGTCTTCACTGTCAACGGGAGTGGTACCAGGGGACTGGAGAGTAGCGAATGTTGTGCCCCTGTTCAAAAAAGGGAATAGGGATAACCCCGGGAATTACAGGCCAGTTAGTCTTACTTCTGTGGTAGGCAAAGTAATGGAAAGGGTACTGAGGGATAGGATTTATGAGTATCTGGAAAGACACTGCTTGATTAGGGATTTGTGAAGGGTAGATCTTCCCTTACAAGTCTTATTGAATTCTTCAAGGAGGTGACCAAACATGTGGATGAGGGTAGAGCAGTGGATGTAGTGTACATGGATTTTAGTAAGGCATTTGATAAGGTTCCCCATGGTAGGCTTATTCGGAAAGTCGGGAGGTATGGGATAGAGGGAAATTTGGCCAATTGGATAGCAAATTGGCTAACCGGTCGAAGTCAGAGTGGTGGTAGATGGTAAATATTCAGCCTGGAGCCCAGTTACAAGTGCAGTTCCGCAGGGATCAGTTCTGGGTCCTCTGCTGTTTGTAATTTTTATTAATGACTTTGATGAGGGAGTCGAAGGGTGGGTCAGTAAATTTGCAGATGATACAAAGATAGGTGGAGTTGTGGACAGTGAGGAGGGCATTTGTCGTTTGCAGAGGGACTTAGATATGATGCAGAGCTGGGCTGAGGAGTGGCAGATGGAGTTCAACCCTGCCAAGTGTCAGGTTGTCTATTTTGGAAAAACAAGTAAGTATGCGGAATACAGGGTTAATGGTAGGGTTCTTAGTCAGGTGGAGGAACAGAGGGATCTTGGGGTCTATGTACATAGATCTTTGAAAGTTGCCACTCAGGTGGATAGAGTTTGTAAGAAGGCCTATGGAGTATTACCGTTCATTAGCAGAGGGATTGAATTCAAGAGTCGTGAAGTGATGTTGCACCTGTCCATGACTTTGGTTAGGCCACAGTTGGAGTACTGTGTGCAGTTCTGGTCGCCTCACTTTAGGAAAGATGCGGAAACTTTGGAGAGGGTGCAGAGAAGATTTACCAGGATGTTGCCTGGAATGGAGAATAGGTCGTACGAGGATAGGTTGAGAGTTCTCGGCCTTTTCTCGTTGGAACGGCGAAGGATGAGGGGTGACTTGATAGAGGTTTATAAGATGATCAGAGGAATAGATAGAGTAGACAGTCAGAAACTTTTCCCCGGGTACAACAGAGTGTTACAAGGGGACATAAATTTAAGGTGAAGGGTGGAAGGTATAGGGGAGATGTCAGGGGTGGGTTCTTTACCCAGAGAGTGGTGGGGGCATGGAATGCGCTGCCCGTGGGAGTGGTAGAGTCAGAATCATTGGCGACCTTTAAGCGGCATTTGGATAGGTACATGGAAGGGTGCATAATCTAGGTTAGAAGTTCGGCACAACATCGTGGGCAGAAGGGCCTGTTCTGTGCTGTATTGTTCTATGTTCTATGTTCTATGTTCTATGTTCTATACCAAAAGGGGGGAGATGTAATGGAAAATTAGCCAAATTAACATTTGCTGTGAAATCTGAAAGAGAATACTTTGCTAAATCTAATGTTTCGATAAAACACTCACTTTGCTAAAATTTTAAGTAGACAGCCTGACATTGCTCGATTCTTCAAGCAGACAGCTTCGCCTTGCAAGTCTTGGAAAGCAGTCAGATTCAACAAGAGTCAGGGAAAACTACGCAATCATACCAACAGCCGAATGTTCCCAGTTTTGTCCTTGAGCGTGTAATAAGGATAAGTGAAATGTAGTATAAAAATAATATGTGCAAGTTGTTCATCCCCTTATATGCAGCATCTTGCAAAGTGTATTGGGCCCCCCTGCAGAGGTTACAGTAAAGCTTTTGCATTCCTCTTGCTAGCATTTGAGTAATGTCCATTTAATTTCCACGACACACGTTCAACAAGTAACCGTCTCCTTCTGCACCATGAAGTTGGATCAACAACCCGATGGAACAGCAACATGGCATTTGAGAAATGTTTAACAAGGAATAGCACATGTGAGGTGCAGACGCTGCTAGGTTCTTAACCCCAGATCTACCTGTTTATTGAGGAGGAACTTCAATAATCTAAGCCACAGCGTCATGTTAACCTCGGAGGGAGGGGTGAGCAGATTGATCCAATACCTCATAATGTTTCCAAGAATGACAATGGTCTTGTTTTAGGACTCAGCAATGGAAAGCAATTATACATCAAATTCAGGAATTCGTTTCACTTCTCGAACCTGGAACACAGGAACAGCAGAAGGAGATTATTCAAAACTGTTACAGCAGATGTAGAAGGAGGATGTTTCGTTTCTGGATCCTGACATAGAGTTTCAGGAAGAGGCCAATCAGTACCTTCGCACTCCAACACAGGACCTATAATAGACCATGCAGGACCTAAATTGTGTTACACAAAACAGGATAAGGCTATTCAACCTTCTAAATGCTGCAACACAAGAACTGGAAGAGGCCATAAAGTTATTGGAAATTTTCACACTAGTTTAAGGCGATTCAGCCCGATTGAGTCAATTGCAGAAGAATAGCAGACTGGCATGAAACCGTTTGAGATTTTTTTTAATGTGAACAGGAGGGGGCAATTCAACCACATTTATGTTTTATGGGAACCGGAGAAGTCCAATCACACCGTCGTTGCGATTTCAGGGATATAGGAGGAGAATGTTCAGTTTCTCCAGCCTGCTATGAAGAAACACGAGGAGACACTTCAGCCACTTTTTTGCGTGCTTTTTTTGAAACGTTGCACTGCTGCAGTAAGTTTCCATGTGTTCCCAGTCCTCTCATGAAGAAAAAGCATAAAGCATTCAAGTCTTGAGTGGCTTGGTCAGGAACAGGAGCAGGAAATTCAGCCCTTTGAGACCATAATATTGGAACAGCGGGACGACATTCAGCGTGTCAAGACTATAATGTAGGAACACCAAGAAACCCATTCAACACTCAAGTGTGTAAAGTAGGAAGAAAATGAGTTCAATCAACCACTCATGCCTCTTTCATGGCAATGGGAGCTGTACTTTTTGCCGGCTTTTAACTGTTACACAGGAATTGAAAGGGAATGTGGAGATTGTAGAAAGGGAAGAACTTCGAATAACCAATTTCAGAAGGGAATGAAAAGTAGTGAGCAAATTATTGGAATTGAAGTCAAAATATTAGATTCTGTTAGTAAGGTGATTATCAAAGTCAGTCCTTCATCCATCCTAAACAAAATGATTTTATGATGGATAAATTGTTCTTGAATTATTTAGTTGAGTTTCTTTTAATGTGACAAGCATGGTGGATAAAAGGGATCCGATAAATGTATTATATCTGCCCTTCCAGAAGGCATTGCATAACGTGCATCATTAAAGATTCAAATGCAAGGTAAGAGCACAGAGGCTTAAGAAAATTTAATTTCTTGGAGAGAGCATTGGCTGACCAATAAAAAAAAAACCATGATGTGGAGGTGCTGTTATTGGACTTGTTTGGACAAGGTCAAAATCACTTGACACCAGTATAAAACTGAACGGGTTTATTTGAAAATGCTAGCTTTCAGAGCCCTGCTCCTTCATCAGGTGTTAGTAAGAGAGGAAAGCCTTAACACAGAATTGATAAGGAAAACACCAAGAGCTCATACAATTCATGCACATGACACGAACACATCTAATATAACTCTTAAACATTTCAACATTTAGGATGGAGGGGCAGATTTTTCTTTGATGATGAGAATCCAACAATTTTCTTCAAGTCAATGCCTGGAGATAACTTCATGTATTATCGATGCAAAGTGCGTGAAACCTCCGGTCTGACAATGTATTTTAAGCGTGAGGTCTTGTTTACAGTCTGTCTGTGTCTTAACCCGGCGTCAGACTGGCTTTATTTCCTACATAGGAGTTTATAAAGTACGACATTGACTGTTGACAAATTGCGTGCTTTTTGAACAAAATAGAATGCAGCTGCAAAAGCAAACCTGCAAATCCAAATCCAAACTGCAGATTTACATATATGTGCGTGTGAGTGTGGCGGGGGTGGAGGGTGTCTGTGGGAGGAGTTGGAGGGATATGTGTGTGTGTGTGAGAGAGAGACAGAGAGAGAGAGACTGTGAGTGTGAGTGTGTGTAAGGGGAAAGTCAGATTATGTATGTCTACATTAAAACACAGACAGATATAGCAGATACCTTTCTCCATACTTACTCTGTAATTTTAGAGGATCCATTCTCTACAGCCTCTGCTCCATTTGTTGTTCAAGTTACACACCCAGATGCTGTAATTACAGTCTTCATGCTTAATCCAGAATTGGATCACCAAGTCCTCAGGTCTCCCTGAATGTCTGAGACAGCTTACAGCACAACCTCCAGCAAATCATCTCCAACGCATCTACTAACGTTTCAATAACAGGAATCAGGCTGAAGCCCATCAGTCACAAGGTAAATGCCTGTTTCTTTGAAATACTACACCAGGGGCTTCCTCATGTTACTGACCACATTGTCAGCTGAGAAGACAAACACAGGCTTGCGGTGGACAGCTACTGACCAACCTTCAAAGACGTGAGTGAAGCTGCTGCGCACTCTGTCCAACATGGAGCACCACACGACCAACACTGGGAAGTGAACAACAGCCTGACAAACCTCACGTCATTGTTTCTGAGCCTCACGATGTCAGCACTCGATACATTTGGAAGCCAAACACCCAAGGTCAGGGAACGATACAGAGGAACAGAAAGATTCGCGTTAAAGATAGAAAGAGACAATAAAGATAGAAATAGGACATGTTGAAATATGGAGAAAGACACAGGGGTGTACGTATAATTGGAAGAGTGAGACCTTGATAGATCCAATCACAAGAATGAGAACATTGAATAAAGGCCATGCCTCACAGAACAAACACAGACGGTCTTAACTGAGTTAGGTTGACAGCTTAGCATGGAGAGCAGTGCACACTATGCTCGCGTAATTCTTAGTAATCTAGACTATCTGCCCATCATGGGGAATATTGAAAACCTTGGACAATATATTCCTGCTATATGTGCAATAGATATCTGTTACGCATGGGAAGATTTGTAGTCCATACTGTAAATGACGGTAAATGGGGCTCGCAAAAATTTATATTTCTCTATCTCCATGCATCAGCACGATGCAAGTTTTTTTTTTAAGAATGCATGCGTGTGTGTACGACAGAGGCGATGATAAATGTGAAAATCATTGTCTAAGATAGAACACATATGGAGAATATCAGTGTAAATATGAATAATAGGGATTGGGATGATGGACAGAAAGGGAGTGAGAAATAGTTCATGGACAGATGTGAGGATATGCTTGATAGTATTAAAGTAAAGGTATTGCCAGACCCAATAACAACGTACATAAGTGCGCAAAGGAATGACAGAACGATGGGGAATCTTTTTGAGAGTTCAGATAAGAGCCGCATGGAATCGACACAGATTGCACCTGCAGGTTTGAAGCTGGGAGTATTAGCAGCTGATTATTGTCTTTATGAAAACTGTCTATCATAGCGCAAAGTTCAAATAGCAGATGGGATGAGCCAGTGAAGTATATCCTACATGTGTCAGTAATTACAATTAGGAGTGGGCAGCTTATGGTATCAGGAATCATATCAGGGCCAAAGGAATCACTACAGTTGTCATTTATCTGTTTCAGCCTCAGACATTTGTCAGGGATGGGATGCAGTCAAAGGAAGGGAATAGAGTTTGTTATCAGAATAGAAAACAGTGCTCTATGCTCCCAATATTTAAATATCAAGGACAGTGATACGATGAAACATGTTTCACAGTTGAAATTGAGTAGGTCAACATAGAGACCCATAGTAACACTGCCCGAAGCAACGAAGGAGATCGTGAATTATCAAGTTAACGGATGCAGTTAGCACTGGTTTGAGAAGTGAATATCTGAATTCAGAGTCTCAGCAGGAACAATAGGAGCGGCAATGATGGTAGTGTCAATGAATAAAACAGGGTTAGAGTCAAACATGATGTATAGAATCAATGACTAAACTGTGAGACTTACCAGAGACACCAAAGAAAGCTCGGACTGCATAATCAAAATATTGAATAATGTTAAGTGCATATTCGATCCAAAATGATAATGACTTTCGATCATGATATGTGAAAGGAAGCCAAATATCCCAGTATAAACTTCTGTCCATTGTTGGAAGATTCCGTCTTATATTCTCAGATTCTGTTCAATTGTTGGAACATCTTCGTCTAACGTTCTCAGATTGTGATCTCTCCAGACCCTCTCTGTGGAGCTGCTAATTCCTATTAGTACTGTTGGTGATGCTTCCGCTCATCCGATGGGTTAAACATTGAATGGAGCCGATTTATGGTTAAAAGATGGAAACTCTCCACTGGAATGCTTAGATTAATTGGAGATTGACATTAATCACCGTCACCAAAGGACTAGGTGAAATTAATCCCTTCCTTACATCACTTTACGTATCACAACAAAAGGAACATTTCCTCGATCTGGATGGAATGGACGAAGTTGGCTGACCATAAATTTTCAATACTTTAAATCATTCCTCCCTGTATGTAGGAGCGCTGTCAGAACACTGCAGCATTGTATATGATAGAGATAAAATAACAGACCACCTGCACAAAATGCCTGGTGGGCATTTTCTCGAGACCATAAAATAGGGTAACAAGATTTATTGCCCATTGCCTTTTGTAATTTCATTCCTACTGTTAAGTGCCATTTTACCAATCATTCTAAAACCTCGAGGAAACATCCAAAGCATTTATATTGCTGCTTAGGAACAGGAGGAAGCAATTCTGTCCCCATGTGCCATTTGCAGAAGGATAGGAGAAGGCCATCAGCCTCTCTTGCCTGTTACACCAGGGTAATTCAGCTTCTCGAGTCTGTTACAGAGGCACAGAAGGAGGCCATTCAGCCCCTTGACCCTGTCACAGAGGAACAGGAGGAAGCCATTCTACCTGTTTAGTCCTTTTATGCAGTAAATATAAGTTTTAAAATACTTATGGAGAAATTATTCCTGACATAAACGTTAGAGTTTGAGTAAGGACAACTTTGTGCGTTTTAGGCTGGCAATTTGAAAAGATGCTTGAGAGAGCTATTGGCATGAAAGTGGGAGGCCTTCACAAATGAGATTAAAGAGTCTAGCCACAGTATACTTCTTTTCATGAGGAGGGTAAGGCTGGTAGGTGTAGAGAATGCTGGATGACTAAAAGGATGGGCGTTCTGGTCAACAAAAAGAAAGAAGTATATGATAGGTGTAGGTAGGAAAGCTCCACTGAATCCATCGAGCAGTACAAGGGCAGTAGGATAATACTCAAGAGGGAAATCAGGAAGGAAACATGGCGACATGATATGATTTTGGAAAATATGGGAAACAATGATCCAAAGAGTTTCTGCGAACATATTAAGGTCAAACGAATAACTGGGAGAGACTAGGTCCTCTGAAGGTTCAGCAAGGCGACTAACATGTGGAACCACAGGATTTGGGGAGACACTAAATAAATATTTCTCATTCGTATGTACTGTGGAGAAGGATACATGATGCAGATAACTTGAGGAAATGAACAATGATATCTTGATAAGTGTTCCTATGACAAAAGATGAGGAGCTGTCCTTCTTAAAATGCATTAAGGTGAATGACTCCCTGTGTTTTTTCCCTTTTTGCAGGGGTATTCCCCGTTTCGTAACAGAATCAAGTTTCGGGAATGTGCTTAATTCTTGATGCTACTGCAATAACTCCACAGAGGCCGGCATTCCATCACTGGAGAGATTAATTGAAACTGATCCAGTTCCCTCAGAGGCAGCTCTCAGGGTGACAGAACCATTGACACCCTGTTTAATTTTTTGACACTCCTGTTCTTTTTCCGTGCGTGTGCAGGTGTGAGTCAGTGAAAGACACAAGTTGTACAAATCTTTATTCCATTTCTACGATCAGGAAGAAAAGAAACACCCAAGTGACCAGTGACCAGCCGTGCCCGTAACACCAACGGGCAATGCTGCGTGATCAAACAGTGAAGGGGTGGGCAGGGATTAAATCAAAATAGAGTTGGAACTCCCTGTCTTTAAAGCCACTCCTGGATATGCACGCGGAACGTAGTACAATGAAAGGCATGCAGGTTAGTTTGGTTTTGGAGAAGCATGAAAGACCTGCACAATATCGAGGGCTAAATGGCCTGTAATGTTCGATGTTCTCCGACCTGATCAGGTGTTTCACAGAACCCATTGGGAAGGTCGGAAAGTAATTGTTCAGCCTCTCGTTGAGATACTTGCATCATGGACAGTCACAGGTAAGCTGCCAGCAGACGGCAGGGTGGCTTATATTGTGCGAGTTTTAAAGAGCAACTGGGAAGAAAAAGCCAGGAACTGTAGACCGGTCTGCCAAATGTCATTGGTAGGTAATTTGCTCCATGGGACTCTGAGAAACTTGTTTTTGGAAAGGCAAGGACTGAGTAAGATAGACAATATGGTTTTTTGTGTGGGAAATCATATTTCACTAATTTGATTTAGATTTATGAAGATGTGACGAAGTACATTGATGAAGGGGCGGATGTATGAGTTGTCCATATGGTCTTCGGTAAGGTGTTTAAAAGGATTCCTCATGGTAAACTGTATAGCACTTATTAGATCACATGAAATACAGGGAGAGTCGGAGATAATTGACCCGAAGGTAAGAGATGAAGGAAATGTTTATGGAGAGTTTTTGTTTTGCACTGGATTCCTGTTTTCTGCTGAGAATCATAACGACCTAATGGATATTGTAATGAACATAAATGATTTGGATGTGAATAAGGTAGGAATACGTCGTGGGTATGCAGGTAATACAAAAATTGGTGATTTAGTGAACAGTGAAGATGGTGAACTCAAAGTACAATGGGACGCTGATCAGAAGAGCCAAAATGTCGAGAACTTGATCATGGAATTTATATTCGACAAACTTAAGGTGTAACGGCTTGATGAGGCAACTGGGGGCAGAAGTTATAGGTAGGATCTTGGGATATATTGCCAGCCACATACACCAAAATATAAATCATGGAAGCTCTGTTGAGTGGAAACAGGCAATTTGGCACATTGTGTGCACACTGACCCGCCAAACAGCATCTTGACGAATACAGCCATGTATTACCCCACTAACCTGACATTTCCCACAGCCAATCCACCACAACCCAGGATACTGCACAGCAGTTTAGCAAGGTCACTGCATATGTTGGACTGTGGGACGAAAACCAAAAATAGTGTTGAAACCCACTCAGACCCAGGGAGAATGTGCAAACACCACACATGCAGTCACCCAAGGTCGGAATCAAAGTTAGGCCCTTGGTGCCGTGAGCCAGCAGTGCTAACCAGTGAACCACATTCTACCCCCGTGACCAGCGTAGAGGGATTGCATTCTCCTACTTTCTCTGGAACCTTCACATCTGTTCAGATGATCGCGAGTTCCAGTGGAGTACTTTCAGCATGCTCACCTTTTCTTTCGCACGAGGATTTACATTACCCCTCCCAAACTTTGATGGACAGGGCCTTCAGCTGAAACTGACCCAAGTCTTGCACTTCTGCCCTCACTCCTTCCCTCCTTCTTAGATTAAGTCAATCATTACTACTGTGGTATGCACAATAATTGACGATTGAAAAATAAAACAGAGTGCATATGCTGGAGAACTGAAACAAAAGTTCTTCTAATGAAGCGTCCTCAGATTTGAAATGTTCACTCTGCTTTCTTCCTTCAGATGTTACGAGTCCTGCTGAGTTTTGCCTGCAATTTCTTGCATATCTAATGCCCTGCTTACAACTTGCACAGAATTTGCAGATTTGACATTGAGCGATAACTCCCACCAGTATTTGTTTCTTCTTGCTTTTTCCAAACTCCAGACAAAATGTTTCTTTATATTCTGAGCGCCATGGGCTGTGTTGAGATTAATTATAGATTCACTGAGATGTTCCCTGAGGCCTTCCTTGATGTTAAGATAAATTCGCTGCATCGTGTTTGTCGTTCTCAAGGGGAATGGTGAGATTCTTCCCGGGGATCCCCTTGTTCTGTCTGAGTGGAGAATCACAATGATCTCTCTACAATTATGTACGTTGATCCTGATACCTGCTCTAATCTTGGGAGCAAATTCAGAGCAGGCAGACATGGTCTGCTGTCATAGCCCCCACTCCTTGACCTAGGGGAAGGAGAGGTCCTGCCTGTGACCCTTTTCACCCGAGAGGAGCTCATGCCCTTTCCCAAAGGCTTGGGGAGGGCAGAAATGTCTCCCTGCCTGCCACGTACAGGCTCAATATCAGGGGCTGTGCAGGTTATCTCCACACGACTGTGCTTGTCAAAGTGCACTATGGGGTTTCAAAGAATGCACAGGTTCCTTGGGATGCTGGGTAATTCCAGGCTCTCCCGTGGTGGGAATGGTGTGCAATTAGAAGTGGGGGAAGGCCGCTGTGATTCTCATAGTGAGGACTCAAACACCAATTAATTTGTGAGTTTGGTGAGATCCCCTCAGCCTCATGTTAGAAATCTTTCCCCAATCCAAATCAACTGGCACTTTGCATAAAAACATTAAATATTAAGATGAATCCATAAGAACAGAAGGAATTGGAGCAGGAGTCGGCCATCTAGCCCCTCAAGCCTGCACTGCAATAACGTCAGGGCGGATCTTTTCATAGACTCAGCTCCACTTACCCGCCCTCTCACCATGACCCTTGATTCCTTTACTGTTCCTAAATCTAGCTTTGCTTTAAAAGCATTCAGAAAACTAGCCTCAAGTACTTCACTCAACAGGGTATTCTTCAGATTCAAGTGAAGGTGTTCCTCCACAACTCTGTCCAAAATCTGCTCCCATTCATTTTCAGAATCCCCCTACGTGTTAGTATAACCTAACAGTGAGAACATCCTCTCTACTATTACCATATCTACTCCCTTCACAATGTTATGTTAGCATAAATCCACAATCATTCTTCTAAGAACCCATGAGTATAGTCCCAATCTATTTAATCTCTCATTATTATTCAACGCTCTCAATTCTAGAATCAGCATAGTGTAACTCTTCTACACCCATTGAGTGCTAGTTTATTCTTTCTCAAGTAAGGATTCCAAACCTGTATGCAGTACACGATGTGTGGCGTCATCAACACCATTTACAGCTCCAGCATACTCTTTCTGTTTTTGAAGTGTACCCATTCAGCAATGAAGGACAATATTCTATTTGCCTTCTTAGTTATCTGCAAATCAATGTTTTGTGAATCCTGCACAAGGAAAACCAGGACCCTCTGCATAGCAGCATGCTGCAATTTTTTTACCATATAAAACGTTGTCCAATGTACTGCTATTCCTGCCAAAATGGATGGACTCACATTTAACAACATCGCACTCAACCTGTGAGACCCTTCCCCACTCACTATACTATCTATACCACTTTGCAGACGTTCAGTTTCTTCGATACACTTCACCCGCCCACTTATTTTCTGTCACCTGCAAACTTTGTCACACACGAACTCATCTACGCAATACCCTGATCAATGCATTTAAGATCCTCCTTTTCAATCAAACAGATGTCATTCTTTGTTAGGAGATCTACCCGACCTCATCTTTAGTTTTGTATAACATCCTTTAATCTAAAATCAGGTGTATGTTCAGTTCTCAGTGTTGGTTACCCAATCACCATGTTTCTCTAATGGCATTAAATCATATCCATTTCTTAATCCTCTTTGAGAATATAAAATATTTTACAATAGAGTACCTTTCATCAATTTTCTAAAATCAGTGTTCCCTTCTTTACTTCCGCCTTTATTTCTTATACTGACGCCGTCAGGAAACAGTGTGACACCGTCATACTCACAGAATCAGGCTTGATAGGTAATGTTTCAAGAAGTCTCATCACCAACTCGAGGGATAACTGTCCATCCGACATGACAGACACACCAGTGGTGGCGACAATGTGGGATACAATCGGGAAAGGAGATACCTTCGAATTCCCCAGCATTGATTCCAGAACCCGGGATATCTCATGGTAACAGGTCGGACGTGGTCAAGGAAAGCTACTGATGATAGACACCTACTGCCCTCCACAGTATTCCTCGGTGATAACACAGTTCCTCTCGATGTCGAAAACAAATCAGGGGAAGCACTGAGGGTGCCAAGGACAAAATGATTAGACTGGGTGTGGGACGTCAAAGTCTATCACCAAGTGTGTCGCCATAGGCCCACCACTGAATGAACAGGGAGAGGCCTCAAATACACAGCAGCCAGACTGGGGGAAAGTGATGGGGGAACCAACAAGAGGAAAACATTTTAACCAAAACAATAGTCACAGATGGATCTCTCCCAACATTATCTGTAGGAGCAGTTAGCACACGGTCCTGGTGAAGGGAAACTCTCAGCTCATATTGAAGATACCGCCCACTGTGTTGTGCGGCACTCCCACCTGTGCAGTAGGACATAAGTCTAATGGACCAAGCAAATGGAAACGGCACCTCCATGAGGCACTGTGGACTAGCTATAGCTACAGCATTAATGGCATTCCCTCCATCATAAAATCAGAAGTGAGCTGTTCACTGATGGTTCCAAAATTTTCAGCACCATTCACAACTACACCGATACTAAAACAGGCTATTCAGACCATGAGAAAATTTAATCAGGAACAGAATGAGGCCATTCAGCCGTTCGAGTCTTTTACTCAGCAATTGAACCAGATCTTTAATCTCTAATGTCTGTTATATGGGAAATGGAAGGGAAAACTCAGCGTTGCAAAGCTGCTACATAGGAATACTGGAAGAACTGGTTACTGAGATGGGAGCTGGGCTAAATTAGGGATAAATCAGTCTCTATCAGTTTGACAGAAATTAACGACTGCGGTGACGCAGTGACCTGTGCTTGGACCTCAGTTATTTGCCACTAATATCAACGTTTTCGAAAGATTTAACAAAAGTATTCTAACTAAGATAGGCAGGAAATTAAGATGGCAGGAGGCGGTGCAGTATCTCTAATTGGATAAACAATGGATGGCAATTTGGCATCTGGAATATAACGTGGGTCACTGTGAACCTGTTACTTTTACAGGAAGAATAACAAGCTATATATTTATAAGTGAGGAAAGCTTACAGAACTTCGTGATACGTGTGTGCTGGAAGATTCACGCTGGCGTTCACAAATGGGAAGTGTTGCTCCATCTCCTTGAAGGTCTGCTCCCTGATGTTCTCAGTGGCCTAGTTGCTGTCAGTACACACCGGACATTTTTATTGGCTTGGATGGCGGTGGGGAGTGCTGGGAGAGTATGTTTTGTGCTTTTTATCAAGGGGACGGCCTTTATCCCATTGGCCATCCTTTCTTTTGACGTGGAGGCTCGAGGAAAATGCGAATGGCTAACTGCTTCTGAATGAAGAGGCCAGCACAGTGGGCTTTCACGATCATGATGTAATGTGCATGGTCGCAGTGCAACATTAATTGAGGGAGGGACGGAGGATCCAATCACAAGAATGAGAACTAAATGCATTGCCAGATCAGCTGACATAGTTAGTGAGAACTTATTCTCAATCCAACACAGAGAACCATTGACTCAGAGGAGATATCTGTTCAGCACAGTGTGAAGTTCGAGCTCTGCTCAGTCTAACCCAGAAGTCTGCCGAGTGTGGAAAAATGTGCAGACCACACCAGTGCATTAATCTATAAATTCGGAGTAGATATAAGTCTAACGCTGGGAGCTATCCCCACCATAGCACTCATCCAGACACACCAGATATCTATCCAGCACTGGCAGCTCTGCAGACCATAGCAGTGCATTGCTCTATAAACCCTGTCTTGCATCACGAGCTATGCAGATCATAGCTGTACAATTGTATTCAGGCTACTCTCAGTGAAGCACAGTGGAAGAGGTTGAGATGGATTTTCAACCACTTTCTCTCACTTTCAACATTTTTTGATATACTTTTCCAATTTTTAGTGAGAATGTATTGTAAAGTCCTAAAACAAACCCAATGTCAGTTTGTAGGCCATCAATAGGCATGCCCATAACCTTTTACTAAGAGACAGCATTGCAAAGAATTGGAAAAAAAACTGCGTTGAGTCTCCAAAGTCATTCTTCGAAGAAGGAAACAAACATCCTAAAGATAGTGGTAGACTCAGAATGTACCATCCGGAGCTTCTCTGCTCTGTCCGCTCTTTATACTAACCTTTATTAATTCTGTTTTCTGGAGAGACTTCTTCTTCACAAACTTCTAAAATTTTAATATTCCTCCGATGGGAATGGTGGAGGTGAGTCCCAGACAGGGGGCTGTCGCGGGGATGGGAGGTCTCGAGAAAGCACAGTGTGCTCTTGAGACTAGGCCGACTACAATCTGGATATTGAACTTGGTGCGACCTGGAGAATGGGCCCGATGCGTTCGGGAGACTGAGCCTGGTATGGTGTGGAAACTGGGCCTTGTATGGTCTGGAGACTGGGCCCGGTATAGTGTGGAGACTGTGCCAGGGGCCGCCTGGAGACTGGGCCTGGTGTTGTGTGTCTACTGGACTTGGGGAACTATGGAGACGAGGGCAGTGTAGTCCATTCACTAGGTCTGGTACAGTCTGGAGACTCGGACTGGTGCGGCCTGGGATCTGGTCCCATTGCAGCCTGGAGACTGAGCACGGTTTGGCCAGGAGACTGTGGTCAGTGCAGTCTGGAGACTTGCCCTGGTGCGGTCTGGAGACTGGTCCCGGCACTGTCTGGCTACTGAACCTGGTGAAACCTGGAGACAGGACTCGGTAGTGTCTGGATACTGAGCCCAGTGAGGACTGGATACTAGGCCAGGTTCGTTCTGGAAACTGAGCCTGGTATGGTGTGGAGACTGGACTGGTGCCGTCGGGAGACTGGTCCCATTGCTGTCTAGCGACTAGGCCTGTGGAATTCTGGAGACTGGGTCCCATATTTACAAAAGAGTAGGTTTGGAACAGTCTGGAGGCTGGGTGCGATGCACTCCGGGTACTGGCCCCTGTGCAGTCTGGAAACGGGGCCCGGCTCAGTGTGGAGAATGGGCCCGGTGCGGTATGGAGACTCTTTGCTGGCACAGACTGGTGTGTTAGGGACTGTAATTCGTGTTTGTTCATTCTATTTCCCTTTTACTCTTCTCCTGGACTTTCAGTTCTCATTCTTTCATTTTTGGACCAAATTCTTAAGAATCTATAGCTAGATTTCTTGGACCTATGATGGCACCATAAGTGAAGCCATTGCAATGTTGCCACTGCATTCATTAAAGTGTACGTGACACCGAAGCCAATTCAATTCAAATGTGAGGGATTCACTGTCTTTGATGGCTTTTCCAAACAAATCTGCTGCTTGTGCAGTGGCACGGGGCACACAGCAGACGCGGGCATTACATCTCTTAGAACACAAGATGGAGGGCCAAACAGAGAGAGTGTGAGAATGAGGAGACGCATTTTGATCCACACACACACACACATACACACACACACACACACACACACACACACACACACACACACACACACACACACACACACACACACACACACACACACACACACACACACGCATATAAACAAATGCAGATATTCGGTCCCTAGTCGCTGCATTGCCATTCAGTAAGTTCATGGCTGATCTGATCCTTGCCATTCAGTTAATCCATGGCTGATCTTATCTTGACATCACCTTTGTCTCCTCTTGGGAATTAAGGCAGAACATGTGGTTCAGCTGTTAAAATGGGTGACTGTACTTCCATTAGTTTGACAATAGTTCTGGAAAAGGATGAGCCTGGTCCACAAGTTAACATCTTAAATGAGGGCAAAGCCAATTGTAATAATATTTGGCAGAAAGGTTCGAAAGCTGATTGGAGAAGTTGTTCGCAGTTAAAAGTGCAGCTGGCAAGTTGGAGTCTTTCAAAGCCAGATAGTGAGAGTAGAGGGACAGCATGGTACTGTTCGTGTGAAGAGCAATGTTAGCAGGAGTAGGGATCAGGGCATGGCGGTTATTGAGTGTCTGGTCAAGGGGAAACAAGCAAGTATATGTCACGTATTGGCAGCAGGGATCAATGGAATCCCTTGCGCGTAATGTGTGTAGGAGTATACTTACCAGGGAAATTAGGAGGGCAAAAACAGGGCATGAGATAGCTGTTAAGGTTAAGGAGAATTCAAAGAGATTATATTACTGCATTAAGGGCAAAAGAAAATCTAGAGAGAGAATAGGGCTCCTAAAAACTTCGACAGCCAACTTTGTGTGGAGCTATATGAGATGGATTAAGTTTATGAGGTTTATTGTCGCATGTACTCACATGAGGACAGGGAAAACGTTACAAGTCGCCATATATGACGCAAGCTTAGGCACAAAGTTCCCCCCCCCAAAGAAAATACAGCATCTTGATATAAAGCAGAAAAGTAAAGAAAAAACAATTAAAATGTAAGGCATTATAGACATTCTGGTAAACGTGGAAGCACTGAAACATAGTTAACGTTTCAACAACACAGGATATCTGTCTCTGACTATTCTGGGTTCTCACTACTCACAAAGAATCGACCTCAGCCCACTCCGACGCGTTAGAGCCAGTTCCTGCTCAATGAGCGAGATACCCCATGAAAATATCGCGATGCATTTCCTCTGGATGAAGACATGTAAGCTGGGGAAATTAGGGAAATAAATCGATGCAGTGATGTTTTGAAATGCGGCTACATTACAGAGGAGGAAGTGCCGGAATTTAGAAAATGCACAACGTTAGATAAACACCCAGGGCCTGTTCAAGCAGAGGTTTTTCCACGTGAACCTTCGTGAGATCCAACAAGATGCCACATGGTAGCCTGGTTAATAAGGTTAGATCACATGGGTTCAGGAAAAGTTTCTAAATTAAATAGGAGACAGATGGTGCAGGGAGAGATTTGCTGTGACTAGCGGTGTGCCACAGGACCAGTGCTGGGGACACTGCTGTTTGTTATTTTGAGAAATGAGTTGGATGAGAATATACAAAGGATGGATGGTAACATTGTAGATGACACCAAATTGTTGATAAAATGGCAATGAAGAAGGTCATTTAAAAGGAAAATCAGATCATGATTAACTGCGCCAGTAGGACGAGGATGGGCAGGTGGAGCTACCTGCCGTTAAATATGATGTGCTGCCTTTTGTTGTAGAGTAATCAGAGCAGGACTTACACATGTGGACAGGGTGGTGTGGAAGGCAATAGGTACGATTACCTTCATCAGTCAGAGCAGTGAATAAAGTAATTGGGACATGATGCTGTGGCTGTACAAGAGGACATTAGGGTCAAATTTGGAGTACTGTGTACAATTCGTGTTGCCCTGATATACGAAGAATGTTATAAACCAGAAAGGGGGCAAAATATTTGCAATGATGAGAACGAGACTGGAGGTCATGAGGTGTAAGGGTAACCTGGATAGAACAAAGAGAACAAAGAAAATTTACAGCCCTGGACGCCCTTTGGCGCTCCAAGCCTGAGCCGATCCAAATCCACCGTGTAAACCTTTCGCCCAATTCCTAAGCATCTGCATCCCTCTGCTCCCCATGTACTCATCTATCTGTTGAGATGCATCTGAAATGATTCTAATGTGCCTGCCTCTACTAACTCTGTGGCAACGCGTTCCAGACACCTACCACCCTCTGTGTAAGGTGTTTGCCGCGAGTATCCCCCTTAAACTTTTCACCTCTCATCTTGAAAGCGTGATCTCTCATTACTGAATCCTTCATTCTGGGAAAACGCTTATCTCGATATACCCTGTCTATACCTTTTATGATTTTGTAGACCTCAGTCAGGTCTCGCCTCAATCTCCTTTTTTCAAATAAAAACAATCCGAACCTACTCAACTGCTCTTCATAGCTCGCACCTTCCATACCAGACAAAATCCTCATAAACCTTGCCTGCACCCTCTCCAAAGCCTCCACATCTTTTTGGTAAGGTGGCGTCCAGAAATGTACACAATATTACAAATGTGGCCAAACCAATGTCTTGTACAATTTTAACAGACCTGGCAGTTCTTATACGCAATACCCCGTCCGATGAAGGCAAGCATACTATATGCCTTCGTGACCAATCCATCCACCTGTGAGCGACATTCAGGGTACAACGGACTTGCACTCCCCGATCTCTCTGCTCATCAACTTTTCACAATGCCATTCCATCTACTGTATAATTCGTTCTAAAATTGGACTTGCCAAAATGCATTATCTCACATTTGCCTGGATTAAACTCCATCCACCACTTCTCTTACAACCCACCAGTCTATCTATATTCTTCTGTATTCTTTGACAGTGTCCGATGTTTTCTGCTCCTCCGTCAATCTTCGTGTCATCTGCAAAGTTGCTGATTATACCTTTTCCAGATCATTGATATACATCACAAACAGCACTGGCGCCAGCACTGATCCCTGTGGAACACCACTCATCACGTTTCTCCATTTTGAGAAACTCCCTTCAACTATTACTCTCAACTCTTGTTTTTCAACCAGTTCTTTATCCACATAGCTACAACACTCTGCACACCATGTGACTTCACTTTTTTTCCGTTAGTTTACCATGGAAACCTTATCAAACGCCTTGTCAAAGTCTATGTATATGATATCTACAGCCCTTCCTTCATCTATCAAGGCGGTTACTTACTCGAAGAATTCGAGTAAGTTGGTAAGGCACTATCTGCCCCGTACAAAGCCATTTTGCCTATCACTGCTAAGTCCATTCTGTTCCAAATATAAATAGATTTTACCCCCTGAGTACCTTCTGCAGCAACTTTCCTACAACTGACGTCAGGCTCACTACTCTGTAGTTAACTGAGATGTTCATACAGCCCTTATGTACAGGAGGGCAACACAAGCAATTCTCCAATCCTCCAGCACCTCACCTGTGTTAAAGGATGCTACAAAGATAGCTATAAGCGCCTAGGTATTTTCTCTCTTGCCTCCCTCAGCAACCTGAGATAGATCCCACCCAGTCCTGTGGATTTGTCCACCTTAATAAACTCTAGCCCACCAAACTCATCTTACCTACTTCTGTGAACGTGATCCAGAGTTATCAAACCTCTATCTCTAATTTGAGTATTCATCATGTCCCTCTCCTCAGTGAATGCTAATGCCAAGTAATTATTCAGGGTTTCACATATCTTCTCAGGTTCAAAATGCAGCCTTCCTTCCTTATCCTTTAGTGGACCAATCCTTTCTCCAGTTACCCGCTTGCTTCTTATATCCTAACAAAAGGTTTTGGGATTCTCATTAATTGCGCTCACTAAAGTTATTTCATGACCACTTTTAATGGAACATTGAAAACAGAAAAGTAGGCCTTTCGGTCCACAATGTGGTACTGAACATTAATCTTAATGTAAAATCAAATAACTTAAGCTACACACCCCTCAGTTGTCTGCTAACAATGTGCATGTCCAGCAGTCGCTTAAATGTCCCTAATTACTCTGCTTCCACCATCACCATTGACAACGCATTCCATGCATTCACAACTCTCTGCGGAAGGAATCTTCCTCTGACATCCCCTCTATACCTTTCTCCTAATATCTTAAAAACTGCGAGCCCTCGTACCAGTCAATCCTGCACGAGGGAAAGGTCTCAGGCTTTTGATTCTATCTATTTCTTCTATTACCTTGCATACCTCGATCAGGTCACGTCTCTTCCTCCTCTCCAGAGGTAAAAGTCCGAGCTTGGTCAACTTCTCTTCACAAGGCAAGCCCTCCAGTCCAGGCAGCATCCTCGTAAACCTTTTTTTGCACCGTCTCCAAAGCCTCTGTACCTTTCCTACAATAAGGCGACCAGAAATGGACACAATATAACATGTGTGGTCTCACCATTGACTTGTACAGCTGTAACAGAACCTCGTGGTATTAACCTCGATCTCCCTGTTAATGAAAGCCAAAACACCATATGCTCTTTAACACTCCTACCCACTTGGGTAGCAACTATGAGGGATCTATCTACTTGAACACCAAGATCTCTCTGTTCCTCCACACTGCCAAGAATCCTGTCTGTAATCCTATATTCAGCATTTGAGTTCGACCTTCCTAAATGTATCACTTCATATTGTCCAGGTTGAACTCCATTTGTCATTTTCACCCCAGCACTACATTTTGCCTATGTCACGCTGTAGCTGCAGTATCCCTTGATACTATAAACGGAACTCCAACCTTTGTGTCTTCTGCAAAATTTACTCACCAACCCCTCAACCTCCTCATCCAACTCATTTATAAAAAGTACAAAGAGCAGAGGCCCAAGAACAGAGCTCTGTGGGACCCACTCAACACTGACCTCCAGACAGAATTCTTTCCACCAACATGTACTCTCTGCCTTCTGTCATTCATTCAATTCTGAATCCAGATAGCCAAGTCTCCCTGTTTCCCATAATTCCTGAATTTATGAGTGAGGCTATCATGGGGAACCTTATCAAATACCACATTTACTGCTCGACCTTTGTCAAGCTACCTTACACTACCCCAAAGAACACAATAAAATATGCGAGGCATGACCTGCCCCTCACAAGGCCATGCTGACTGCCTTTAGTCACGCTATGCGTTTCCAAATAGTCATAAATCCTATCCCTCAGAATGCTTTCCAAAACTTTGCTGACCATTGATATATAAGACTAACTAGTCTGTATTTGCCAGGGAATTCCCTATTACCTTTCTTGAAAAGTGGAACAAACTCCTTTCTCGCTTCCCGGAGTAGCTTAGGATAAATTTGGCCTTGGCCTGGAGACTCACCAATTTTAATGTTTGCCAAAGCTTCCAGCACATCAGCATCATGGATTTTGATCGAATCAAACTTGTATACGAGTTCCTCAAAGCTCCCATTCAAAACAAGGTCCCTTTCCTTCGTGATGACGGAAGCAAAAGACTCATTTAGGGCTTCCCCTGTCTGTTCAGACTCCACGCACAAGTTCCCTACGCTGTGCCTGATCGGCCCTACTTTATCCCTGATCATTCTCTTGTTCCTCACGTATGAGTTAAATGCCTTTTTCATACCCACTCCTGACTCTCGTCAGTCCATTTCTTAGCTCGTTTCTAGTAAGCCTGTGATCGTCTATGTAAACCGCCTTCTTCCTATGGATGGGAAGTTCATCTCTTCTCGTCATCCAAGGTTCCTTAATCCTACCCCTTCTTACACATCTCAGAGGAACAAATTTTTGCATCACTCGCAACAACTTCTCCTTCAACAGTCTTCTAATGCTGTGCCCTTTCTGTGGAACAATAGCTGCCATGTTGCAATTCCCAACTGCTGTCTGATAGCGTCATTATTTCCTTTTAACCAATTAAATATCTTCCCTACATGTAACTGCTGCTTTCCCTCTCCAAGGCTTTGATAAATGTGAGGCAATTATGATGACTGTCACCAACGTGTTTTCTCACCGCGAGATCTGACACCGGTCCTGGCTCATTTCCGAGCACCGAATCCAAAATAGCCTCTCCCTTCGTCGGCCTGTGTACATACTGAGTAAGGAAACCCTCCTGAACAAACCTGACAAAAACGGCTCCATCCAAACAATCTTATCTAAGGAGATTCAAGTTTTTTTTTAGATTAGATTACTTACAGTGTGGAAACAGGCTCTTCGGCCCAACAAGTCCACAGCGCCCCGCCGAAGCGCAACCCACCCATACCCCTACATTTACCCCTTACCTAACACTATGGGCAATTTAGCATGGCCAATTCACCTGACCTGCACATCGTTGGACTGTGGGAGGAAACCGGAGCACCCGGAGGAAACCCACGCAGACACGGGGAGAACGTGCAAACTCCACACAGTTCGTCGCCTGAGGCGGGAATTGAACCCGGATCTCTGGCGCTGTGAGGCAGCAGTGCTACCCACTGTGCCACAACAGTGCTACCCACTGTGCCACAACAGTGCCGTTGATTTTGGGAATGTTGAAATCACCCATAACAACAACTTTGCTACATCTGAATTTTTCCAAAGCCTGCCCGCCAATGAATTCTTCAATCTTATTAGTCTGCTTGATTCCTCGTTTAAGAATGGTCCTACTCTCCCGATATTCCATCAGGGCCAGTTCTGTTCTTAGCTACCTGGACGTTATGTACGCTTCCCTTTTCCTTGGCTACTCGTACCATTACTCCTGTCATCCACGGTTCACGAATCTTGGCTTTCCTATACTTTGCTTTCAACAGGGCATGAAAATATGTTGTTGGAAAAGCGCAGCAGGTCAGGCAGCATCCAAGGAACAGGAGCATGCCTATCCTGTACTAACTTTACACTACCTTTGAAAGCCTCCCACATATGAAGTGTGGACTTCCCTTCAAATAGCTGGTCCCAATCCGCATTTCCCAGCTCCAGCCTAATTTTGATACAATTGGCCTTGGCGCAGTTTAGTACTCTACCCTTAGGACCACTCTAATCTTTGTCTTTGAGTATACTAAAACCTCCATAATTGTGGTCACTGTTCCCAAACAATCCCCCAACGCAACTTCTACCTGGATCATTCCCCAACACCAGGTCCAATATGGCCTCTTCCCCCATTTTACTATTGACATATTGCTCCAGAAAACTCTGCTAGCCGCTTCTTATAAATTCTATCCCATCCAGACCTCAGACACTAATTGTCTGCCAGTCAGTGTTGGGAAAATTAAAATGTCTTATCACCACAACACTGTTGGCTCGACATCTTTCCATAATCTGTTCACCAATTTGTCCTTCTACCTCACACTCACTGTTGAGAGGCCTGTAATACAGCCCCAACAATGTAACTGCACCCTTCATATTTCTCAGTTCCACCCATTATGATTCACTCCTAAAGCCCAGCATAATTCTCACCTTTTGCAGAGCCGTGATATCATCCCTGACCAGCAATGCAACTCCTCCCCACCCTTTGTACGTGTCTCCCTGCCCTGTCTGAAGCGTTTATATTCTGGAAAATTTAATTGCTAATCAGGCCCTCCTTTCAACCAAGTCTCTGTGACTGTAATAACGACATAATTCCAGGCTCCAACCCAAGCCCTACATTCATCTGCCTTCCCCACTATACTCCTCGCATGAAAGTATATGCACTTGAGGCCACCATTTCTTTGTGTTCATCTGCTCTCTGCCTACTCTACCCTTATTAATGTTAACTTCATGGTTCTTATCGTCTCCAGTTTCCACCTTGTTGTCTTCTTATAATGATGGACATGGATAGGGTGAATAGCCAAGGTCTTTTCCCCAGAGAAGAGGTGTCCAAAATCAAAGTTACACGTTTAAGGTAAGAGGGAGCAGAGGCGTAAAACAGATAGAAGAGTTTCACACAGACGGCTGTGTATATGTAATAAGCTGCCAGAGTAGGCAGTACAGGGAAATACGATTACAACATTTAAAATACAATTCAATGGATACATGAGTAGGAAAGATTTGGAAGGCTATATGCCAGATGCACACAAATGGGATTAGTTCACGTTAAGAAACCTCGTGAGCATGGCCACGTTGGGCAGAAGGGTCTCTTTGCATATTGTGTGAATCTAAGACCCTATTACATTATAAATCTCTTTCATCACCAATGCTTTGCTGCTCTCAAACATTTCTAGGACAAATATCCACTTCAAAGATCGTGCTCCTCTTAATTTGAAAATAACATTCTTAACATTGATGTAGTACCGCAAGCCACAGTAGCAGCAGCAAAATGGTATTGAACCACGACCTGAAGCCTTTTGCCCGGTATACTCCCTCAGTCTACCATTACCAACGAGCCGATCTATGATTCAGCGATGAGTGTGTTGCACATGCAAGTTAGAAATGTGTGGACTGAAACCTGATCACAATCTGTTAATGTTACTGGACTGGACTGGTTGCATTCCAACCAGCAGAACTAACATCTGAAAGAGAAGGTGAAATGCTTTCAAGACCAACAGATCAGATCGAAACTCTTCAATCCTGCCCCATCCATTCGTAAATGGTGATGGAAAAATAAACAGCTTACCGGAGGAGATGACTCCACAAATATCCTATTATTAGGAATGGAATAGCCCTGCGCATCAGGATAAAAGCAAAACATGCAGTATTTGAATTATCATCAGCCAGAAGTGTTCAGTCGATGTTCCACCTCACCCTCGCCAGGATACCCACAGAATCACAGATTTCCGTCTTCAACCAATTTGATTCACTGCACCTGATGTGAAGAAACAGCTGAACATAATAGGTATAACAAAGACAACATTCCTGGAATAGGACTGAAAACCTCTGTTGCATGTTGTCCCTGGGGAAACTGTTTCATTCCAGCTCCAACTCTCACAGCTCACTACCGACGTGGAAAGTTATTTAGCTGTCTCCCATCCCCTAAGAGGAGAGTAATTACAATTTGACCAATACCACCGCTTCAGTCCCATCAAGACAATAACATTGGTGGGAGTTCTATTTGACAGAGCTGTCAAGCAGCTCAGAAATAACCTGCTCTGTGTCGTTTCTGATAGGTTCCCATGTTGAGATGGTGCTGTTGTGGAAATGTCATTGGATTACTAATCCAGGCCAAGCTAATGCTCTGACAGCTGATGGAAGTTAAAAACAATTAATAAAATACTGAGATCTAAAGTCTAAAGTCAGTAACAGTGACCCTGAATTCAGCGTCGACTGGAAGCACCACTTTATTCCCCAATTTCCTTTCAGGACGCAAATCTCGCGTGCTTTCCTGGTCTGGCCTAAACATGACGTCAGACACACAGACATATGCTGAACTCTTCGATAGTCTCTGAAAGGGCCAAGCAAGAACATCAATTGTACCACATTGCTCTGAGGTCTTCAAGGATACACCGGATAGAACGCCCATCACCAGCCTCAGAATTGGAAAAAAAGCATCCGAATACACAGTCCTTTAGACCTTAAGAGCCCTCCTTGCGAACACGTGGCTGCTTGTGACAACCGAGATTTCCCACAGACTGCACAGAAGCATCGGGAAAGGAGTAGGCGATTCAACACTTGAACCTCCACCTATTCTAGTTCATTTGAGAATATCCCATCAATACACTTTACCCACACAATATGCATATTCCTTAATATGATTAACTATTATAAAAATATAAAAATAGACATTTGATTAATCCCTTTGGTTCATTGAGTTTTCTAACATAATCCAAAAATAATAGCTGATGCTCTATCTCCACAACATGCACCTGTTCTCTCCCTCTCGTGAAGAGAAATTCTCATTTATATTGAGTGCCTTGACTTCCACAGCCATATGTGCGAGAGTCCCCCAGGTTCACCAGTCTCTGAGCGCAGACATTTATTGTCATCTCAATGCAGAGTGACCTGTCTGTACCTAATCCTTTGGGCACTTGTTTTAGACGTCCAAGCCAGGGGAATTATCATCCCAGCTTCCCATCGGTCTCACCCTGTCAAAGAATTATAAATGTCACTGAGATCTCCACTCATTTTCCTAAACCTCAATGAATACAGGCTCATTTGCCCCATACTCTTCTCCCACACAATCCTTTCATTCCAGAGATCAGTCTGGCTGTACTTCGCTGCTCTCCCTCAATGTCTGGTTTGTCGTTTGTTAGTTAAGTAGTCCAAAACTTCACACAATCCTCCACAATATTCGAGAGGAGGTATCACCAAGCCCCTGTACAGTTGCAGTGAGCTATCCCCACGGCTGGACACAAATCCCCTGGAAATGAAGTGCAACACAACATTTCTCTTCTTAACTGCTTTCTGTTCCTGCAATATTGCTTTCGCTGACTGTAGTGAAAATAGATCCAGACCCTTTTCTGTGCTACAGCTACCCATGTGGGTCGATATACACTGACTCAGCGTGCCAATGCCATTCCCAGTATTGACTTCTGGCTTCAGAACTCACTGTCCTGCATGGTCCTCGGAGGGGCTTACATCAGGAAACGGGAAAATGATCATAATTCACCTTATTATAACAACATTCTTTCACCAATGCCTTTTCAAATGGTATTTTGCCATTCTATACTTCCCATCAAAGAGCACAACATCAGATCTACACACAATACTCTTCGCCTGCCACGTATTTGACCAGTCACTCACTTGTCTCAATCACCTTGGAGCATTATTACATCCTCCTCACCCTCTCCCATCCAACATCGGTTAGTGCCATCAGCAGACTTGGAAATATTGCATTTGCTCCTCTCAATCAAGTGTTTGAGATGTACTGGCAATAGCTGTGGCCGAAGTACCACTGTCTGTGGTATCCCATGATGCTTCTGATACAAAAAAATCTTTAAACCGATACACTGCTTCCTGTCAGCCCGCCCATTCTAAAACCATGTTCATGTATTAGCCCCATTACCAATCGGTTTGATTTTGCACTCTAGGCTTGGGACTTTATGAAAAATATTCCTAAAATCTCAAATGCACTGCATCCATTGTTTCTCTATACTGCATCGGACAGTCATGTTAATTTTGTCTATAACTATTACTTGCAACACAAAAAGTTTCTCCCAAACTATTTATATACAAACATCATTGTGTTGTCGAGAATGTGTTGCTGGAAATGCACAGCAGGTCAGGCAGCAACCGAGGAGCAGGAGAATCAACGTTTCAGACATCAGCCCTTCAGCAGGAATGAGGGTTGTGAAACAAAGCTGAGAGATAAATGGGACGGGGTTGGGGTTGGGGGGGGGGGGGAACGTAGTTGAGAAGGCGATATGTTTTTTAAGGTGAAGGAGAAGGTGATAGGTCTGAGGGAGGAGGGATGGACAGTTCTGGTGGGCGGTGTTGAGACTGGGATAAAGTAGGGGGAGAGGAAATGAGGAATCCGTTAAAATCCACATTGATCCCGTGTGTTTGTAGGGTCCAAAGGCGAAATATGAGGCATTCTTCATCCAGGCGTCGAGTCGCAACGGTTGGCTGGACCTGTATGTCGTTGATGTAGAGGGAGCGGGCGCTGAAGTGTTCAGCAACAGGGCGGTGGGGTTGGTGGGTGCGGATGACCTAGAGTTATTCTGTGAAACGATCCACAAGAAGGGAAAACAGAGCGTCTTGTCTCCCCTTATAGATTCTGCTTGTCTCCTTGAATGTCTGAGGCTGCTCACAGTACAACCTCCAACATAACATCCCCAGCACCTGCACTCACATTTCAATAACAGGAAACAGCCAGAAGTCACTAAGCTGCAAGATAGATGCTTGACGCTTGAGAATAATACTCGAGGGACTTCCTCGTGTTACTGACAGCACAATCAGCTGAGAGGGATAAACAGGCGGTCCGTGGACAGGCACAGACCAAGATACAAATACATAAATCAAAGCTGCTGAATGCCCTATGTCCAACATGGAGCACCATATGAGACACACTGGGAAGTGAACAACGACCCGACACACACCATTTCATTTTTTCTGATGTTCAACATGCCAACACTCGACACAATGGGGAGTCAAAAGCCAATGTCAGGGAAAGACACAGAAAGACAAGTGATTAATTAATTCCTAACATGTTGTGAACTTATGGATAAGTAGACAGGAGAATAGAACTAACTGGAGAAGTGAGACAAAGATTGGCTCAATCACAAGGATGAGAAAATTCAATAAAGACGTTTTCAGATCAGTCGAAATGATTTGTCACATCAAATTCTGAATTTGCCTCATAGAACCGCCCCAGACACCATTAACGGGGCAAGGTACCAGCCAGAATGGAGAGCTGTGCAGACCGTTCTACTGCAGTACCACATAAATTTGCCTATCTGCCCAGCATGGGTAACATTGCAAACCATTGACATATATCACTCATATGCTTGCATTTGAGAAATGCGTTGCGTTGCATGGGGGGATATGCAATCCATCGAGTGACAGTAAATGAACTCACATAAATGTATGGTTCTGTATCTCATTTGCACCTGTATAAGGTAATACATTATGTGCATTTGTGTGGGTATGCTTTTGGTTATCGATAGGAAAACCGTTTTATGAGATAGAATACACATGGAGGAAATCATTTTAAATGTGAACAATTGGCAAAGGTATGGTTAATCAACATAGAGATACTAAGCACCGATAAACAGAATGTTTCTTTTTAAATTTTTTTGCGATTTACATATGAAAGAAATCTCTGGATCTTTTTCAATATATAATTTCAATTACATCACACTGTAAACTTTTGCCAATAATTCTGATGGACTATAACTTGATGGTTTTTAACTTTGTACACCCCAGTCCAACACCTGCGTCTTCAAATCATGACTGAACAAATGGGTTCAGTTAACCCCTTCCTTACAGAATTTTTATATCATAATAAAAGGGAACATTTACTCGGTCTAGATGGAATGGCCTTATCCTATCCATCTGTAACAGGCTGAATAGTCTTCTCCTAATAGCAGGCCGGTGGCATTAACTGACGCAGCAACCCATGGATGATAAACAGCTAGTAAACAGTATTTGCTGGAGCTCCCACCCTTCTCAGTTACGGAAAAACAAACAGCACTATTTACTCCAGACGTCCTTTCATTAACACCTCGTACAGCTGCAGCGCCACTTCTCTACGTTTTGACCCATTCCTTTTGCAAAATATGCCAAATTTCAGCTTTCCACCTCTTTCAGTGGTATAAGGCCCGTGTGGGCTGAATAACCTCCTCATATCCCTCTGTTACAGGCACATGGTGTCAGATTAGTTTCTCCCCGTTCCTGAGAAGCAGTCTCGGTGCTCTGAAAGATGTTACAATGTTCTGAAAGGCCTTAATAACTGGTCATTAAAACTTGGAGCAGCATTGCAAAATGTCAGTGAACAAGAAACTTTTTACGTTGATTTGTGGCCTCTAGACATGGCCCCATCAGACATTTTATACAGCTGGTCTGTTGTTTTATCTCTGTCTTGTTTTATAAACAGGTTGGGACATATACAACCATGCACTGATCTGGCACTATTCACACATACAAGAATTAAAATGATTGAAAGATTTATGGTCTCTCTCTCAGCAACTGTCATCCATTCCGTTGATGCAACACGGCGGTAAAAGCTTCTGCTAATTAAAGCACGCAGACAGAAAAGCTCATCTTGCCTCGTAATTTGTTAAAGCATGGGTGACAGAGAACGACGCCAAACATCACTGTTTAACGAAAAAACTAAAAATTCTATTCTTTAACTCCAAAAGTGACCATTAAATAACAAAATATTTCAACTCCGAGCCTCCTTTGTATAAAATATTTAGCTCACTTCTACTCCGGAACAAAAACTGATCCAATATAGCCCTTTTAAATTTACAGCCTATAATTTTCAAAACCAGCTAGCAGTGTTGATCCTCCTCTGCAGGTAATCTTCGGCCTTCTGCTACAGATTTTTTTTTTATATATGTGTAAAATGGTTCATTTTAGAGAGTTGCAGTCGTTCAATAGCAGAATGTGCTCTTTTAATTGTTAACTGTCTGTAATGTTAGCATTTATACCCCAAAACACTGAATCGTCTCATTGGATTAATACTGTCAAAACAGTAAAATTCAAATTCGATTGCCTTTTAGAGTATTGGGGCAGTATTGGGGCATAATGTAAACAGGTTGGTTGAATTCGAAATGCTGTGAAAACAACAAGGCTTCAAGGTTTCTTACGCAACAGTCAAAATGTTTCATTTTCAAATTGTTCAGGACACTTTGTGCCTGCAGTCAGCCACATGACAGCTTTTCAACTTTCTCTTAAAGGTATTCTTTCAACTTCATGCTTTCAACTTCATCACTTTATAACTTCTCCAGAGTGGGTCATCAAATGCTCTAAGCTTCTTGAATGTACACAGCAGCTTAAAACACAACTTCCACGGAAACAATCCCCAGCATTCTAGTAAATTTTCAATAACTGAATTAAATTAGATGTCACTGAAATACAAGGTAGAATCCTAGTCTGAATCAAACACAGTTGAAGGGATTCCTCATGCAACAGAGCAAATGATCAGCAAAGAGTGTTTATCACGGGCTTTCAGGAAATAGGCTGAGCACAAGTTACAAAGACGTTTATGAAAGCTGCTGAAATCCCACTGTCCAATATGAAGCACCGTGTAGAACAAAGAAACCGCAAGCTATGCTTTTAAAAAATAAACTTTTCCTCAGTTTCTTAATAGTGGAATCACTAAGATAAGCATCACTAAAGGCCATTGAAAGCTACAGGACAGTTATTCACTTTAAAACTTAATGTCAGTTTGATTAACAACAAATGTGAGGTTTTGGAAAGTAGACAGCGGGAGGGACACTGGGAGAGAGCATTGCCGAAGGATGTGTTCACAGGTTTCAGTATGCTGTAATTAAGACATTTCAACGGCATTTTTCCAGTATTTCCAGTAATAATGCATAAACATAATTTTGGTGTGAGCTCAGACAGAGTCAGAGAGTCATGGAGATGTATAACATTGAAATAAACCCTTCTATCTAACTGATCCCTGCTGAACAGGTATCCTAAAACAATCTCGTCACACTTATCAGCATTTTGCCAATATCGCTCAAAACCGTTTGCAGTCATATACCTATCCAAGTGCCTTTTAAATGTTGTAATTTTACCCGCCTCCACCACATCCTGTGGCAGTTCATTCCAAACATACACTACCCACTGCATGAAAAAGTTGCTCCTTAGATCCCTTTTAATTGTTTTCCCCTCTCACCTTAGATTGTAACCCTCTAGTTTTGTGGAAAAGACCTTTGATATTCACCCTGTCCATGCTCCTTACTCTCCAGGCAACGTAGCCGCACTATTCAACCTCTCTCTAAAGCTCAAGTCCCAGCAACATTCTTGTAAATATTTTCTAACGTTTTCAAGTTTCACAGCTCTTTCCCACAGGAGGAAAGCTAGAATTGAATGCAGTATTTGAAAAGTGATGGAATTACTGTCCAGTACATGACGTCCCGACTCCTATAGCCAAAGCGCTGACCAATAACAACAAACATACCAAAGCCTTTTTTCACAATCCTATCTAATTGTGACTGCACTTTCAAGGAGCCATGAACCTGCACTCCCAAGTTCTTTTGTTTACCGACGCAGGATCTGGTCATTGAGTGGATAAGTCTTGCAATGATTTGCCTCTTCAAATATCGCACTTCACATTTATCTATTGTAAACATCATCTGCCACTCCTCAGCCTATTGGCCCATCTAATCAAGATTCCGTTGTATTCTGAGGTAACCTTCTTCCCTGTCCACTACACCATACATTCTGGTGATATATTCAAACTTACCAACTGTTCCTCCTATGCTCACATCCAATACATTCATATAAGCAATGAAAACTAGTGGAACCAGCACCATTCCTTGTGGCACACCTCTGGTCAAGGCCTAGCAGTTCAAAAACAACTCTACACCTCCACCCTCAACTCCTACCTTCATGTCAATTTTCTAATCAAATGGCTAGTTCTCCCTGTATTCCATGTGTCTACCATATGGAAAGTTGTCAAATCTCTTACTGAGGTCCATTTCAACAATGGACATTTCTCTGCCTCAATGAAGCATCTTAGTCACTTGTTCAGAAATCTCAGTCAAGTTAGCGAGACAGGATTTCCCATGCTTAAATCTACTTTGACTATTGCTAATGAGTCCATGCCTTTCAAAATCCATGCAAATGCTGTGCCTCATAATCCTCTCCCAACAACCTGTCCACCACTGGCGTCAGGCTCACCGCTTTTCCTTATCACCCTTCTTAGATTCTTTTAGTAATGACACCACGTTAGACAAACTCGAGTCTTCAAATACCTGACCTGTGGCTATCCATGATTCATATATGTCAGCATGGGGCCCAGCATTCAGTTCCCTATCTTTCCACGACTTCTAGCGTACATCTGATCAGGTCCTGGAGATTTTTCCAACTTTATACATTTTAAGAACACCTCTATAACACAGACACTTTCCAAGATGTCATTGATTATTTCAGAATTCTCTAGCTTCAATATTCTCCTGCACAGTCAATATGATACAAAGTGTTTTTTTAATACCTCCTTCATCTCTTGCAGTTCTGCACATCGGCAACGTTATTGATCTCCCTCGTTGCTCTTTTCTCTTTAATTCATTTCTGGAATGCCTTTGGATTCCCCTTAACTTTACTTCCCAGAGCTACCTCATGTACCCTGTTTGCCCTCCTGATTTCCTTCTGAGGTGCATTCCTACTGCCTTTAGACTCCTGTGGTGATTCACTTTAAATCTAGAATTAAGAGTCTAATGACGATGACTAATCCATTTTCAATTGTTTGGAAAATCCTTTATTTTCTTTATGTCCTTTAAGGAAGCAAACTGCAATATTTACCTGGTCTGGTGCACATGTGACTCCAGACGCACAGGCAATGTGTTTAACTCTGAACTGCCCTATAGGAAATTAGAGATGGCCAATAAATTCTGCCTACCCAATGACACCTTCATCCCATGACTGAACATTGAAAAAAACTGGATTCCTGCTGTCTATATCTGACATATGATTCCCACTTATCCAGGAACAGAACCTCAACTCCTCGAGTCATCCGGCATTTCTCACACCTCCCACCTTTACCCTTCCCACTAACAGGAGCAGACTGACTCTGAACTCTTGACATCTCGTTTTTGTAGGCGTCCCCATTCCCAGCTGACAACTTACCTGCCACTATAAGGTCCAATTGTATTTTCAAAGTTCGTGCCTAATATCTGCAAATTTGACCTTCCTCCATTTTCACACTTTACCTTTTAGATCCAGTTCGTCCGTATCCACCTCTATTTCAAAACTCATAGATTTATGATGACTTGTCACAAATAGTGCCCCCTCCGCCCAAAGTTAAGTCACGTTTAGGTCCTTCTCTGTGATAGCAAGTAATGGACAAGCATCTGCAGCTTTGAAACGGGGGGTGGGCTCAGCAAAGTCTAATTCTCTTTGGGCTGAATGTAAAAATACATTGTCTCAGTCACATTTTCATTGAGTGTGACTAGGAATCGTCTGCAGGAGGCATTGCTAGTTTCCTTTCAAACTCACTTCAGTAACTGCATACCCCACTCCATGGTGTCCCTCTCATTCAATGACAGTTCAATTCTCCCAACCAATGGTAATGATTCTCACCATCTCCAGGATGCTCCTGGATATCCTGCTATCCGTGGCACTAGCGCTATCCTTAAAGGACAACGGAGGTTTCTCAGTTGGGAGCTATCCTGCACAGTTTACCGTGAGCATTCCCCATAAGCGGCAATTACACAGCGTTTTGTCGACGGGGGCACAGAAATCCTGGTGGAAGGGCTAGTATAGAAGAGGATCATTCTCTTCCCAGTGGGGGCCACACGACCAGACCCACCAAGCATGGTCTGAGCTTTCCACCCAGCCTAGTGCAGTATCTGCAGTCTGAAGAAATGCCCAGCAATACAAGACAGGCATCAACGACTTTCACCGTATTCACTCTGCTCCCTCATGCTTACTGTATATCTGTTATAGCACCTGCCCCGTGAACAACTCATTCTCCACCACTGTCCATTGCATACAGCATCTTTCCTATCTCTCTCTTCTTTGCTCTCTTTCTCTTCAATCCCCCAACAACCTCTGCTATCCTCCCACATTAATAATACTGCATGGATTCAACACTGCGGACTGATTACGTACCGACACTATGCTAATTTATATGTGAACACAAACAGCATGGCCACCCACTCCCACCCTCACTCCCTTCCTTCCTATCTCCCATTCCAGGAGAAAAAGCATGGAATAAGACGGAAAGTGCCAAGCCAAGTGTAGGCGTGCCCGATATCTGTGTCCTCACCCGCTTCGTGTCACCATGTGGAGGGGACCCTGGTACAATTCGGAGAGGACTAGGATGCTTCGCGTGGAGATTCGGACGTATCCACTCCCTACAATTGAGTCAGAAGCAATTTTCATTGAGGGACAATTCTCACTTTAAACCCACTGGCAGTTCCGTTTACCCACGGCATGCCTCAGAAGGTAAGCCATCTACCTGGTGTGTCGAGTTGGTACAAATGGAATCCCCACTGTCTTAGTGGGCGCGAGGGTGTGCTCACAACGCATTGTCTCCAACACCTCCCAGGAAGGAAGCACGGTGTAACTCTCTTGCGCATCCTACTGTAACAGTTCAGAAACTGAAACGTATCTGTGGTATTTACTGCACTCCCTAACTGTCCTGGCATCTCCAATAATCTGTGCTCATATAAACTCAGGACCATCTGCTCTTGGACCCTGTCGAAAAAGATACAGATTGCTTTATGTTGTCTTTCAAAGTCATTCCTATCAAAGTGCACCACCTTCCACTGCTCTACTTTGATCCTCATCTGTCACATATCTTCAAGCATGCAAAATGTACTACATCGTGCTCCACGTAAAAACAACTGACATACTGACAAACTCAAACATCTGAGTAAGAGTAATGCCGAGAAACCACGGCACAGCGAGTGAAATAGTGAAGAAATAACCAAAGATCAAAAGATATACTTACAGATTCCCTACGTCGGTATAAATGTCAAGGCATTATTGTGTATGCCTGTGTTTCTGTATTACTGTTTGTGCATCTGTATCAATGTGTATTTAAGTGTAGGTACATTTATATGTGTATTTGTCTCTGCGTGAGTCTGTGTGTAGATGCAGGTCTGGCAGTCAGTGTGATGCAAAAAGAGATTCAACGTCGCACATAGCGACAGGGGCAGAGGGTGATAGGCCTCAATGATTCAGTCTGGGATGCAGACAGGGAGGATTGCAGGTCACAGCACCATCCAACCTGACAGCGCGTGCGCGTGCACAAACACACGCACATAGGGAAGAATTGCAAGTAGACTTGGGTCTGTCAGAAGAGAACTGTGCACCTCCGACTGAACCATTTTTTTCAGGGGATGAGATAATTTATTGCACACTCAGTAACTTGCAATGTTTTCTAATGCTTAAACACTGTACGAGAAAGAATCGAAAAGTCTGAAAAAAGGCTCAATATTGGTCAGAATATCGCAGGAACAACATTGCTTCCTATCGGCAAAACTGCTCAGTGCTTCCAAGTATACTATTTGGAAAACGAACCAACTGTTCAATTTTCGAGATTCACATCATTTGGTGTCTTCTCGAAGAAAAAAACTGCCACTCATGCAATCGTGTGGGGTCGCCAGCAGAGTGTACTGTTGTATGAATATATTTTAAAAGACGGGCATTCAGAGAGACAGGTGGGAGACTTTGATTCCAATTTTAATGGAATTACTCGGAAAACAAGATTGCAGAGATGCAGACAGAAGTACACACAAGCAGAGACACTGACACTAATACACAGAACACATGCACAAAGAAGTACGCACAAATATGGGCGCATACACACAGTTCAGTTGGCTGAATTGTTGTTTTCAGAGCAGAGTGACGCCAACAGTATGGGATCAATTCCCTTTACCAGTTTGAGTTCCACCTGAAGAACCCTCCTTCGCCTCGGTTTCCCTCACCTGCGGTCTGGTGGCCCTCAGGTTAACTCACCATCAGTCGTTTCTCGCTAATAAAAGAGCAGACCCTATGATCTGGTAAGACTAAGAGTACACAACAATTAATAATCAATCAATGGTCAGTCGGAGAAGGCAGGTGAATAACTTGGAGAAATATTTCAGCAATGATGGGTCTAATAGCATAATTCTGCTCCAGTCTCTCATTTGCATACGAACTTATGGTGTACAGAATTGTCTTTCTGCGAATTAAGTGGAGGCTAAATTTGGAAAGTATTTGAGTGAAGAGCATTAATGGGAGTGTGGTCAGGTTTGAGGGGCTGAATGGTCTATATGTGTTCCTAATTGTTGTGTTTCAAAAGGGCAGAGTATGGTTTGAATTGAACAATCTTTGAGAATAAGGCACTCACATTTCAGACTGGGATAGAGTTACTGATTTCTCTTTAGGATTGTGCAATCTGTGGTGTTCTCATTTTCAATATGCTGTGATGACTGGGTGACTGAAAACATTCAAGGTTGGGTTCCAGAGGCCCTTGATGAACAAGAAGACAGGCTCAAAAGACAGGCCACACTCACATCAACAATGAGCATTCTGAATGGTGCAGCAGGATCGACGGACTGAAGGGATAACTACTTCTCCTAACCCATGTGCTTTTATCATGGCTATTGAAGTGGTAGGTGAAAGTCCCATCATCCTTTCTGCACTCGACGGATTTACACAAGGATATACTGATTTCAGTTTCTACTCAGCTGCCCTGCAACAGGTGAGCCCTGGTGAACTCTAAGGGAAGAAATATTCACGATAAATGTTTATTTTCATGATGTGAAGTGGTGACGTATTGGAGTGCCTCAGGAATCAGTGTGAGGCTATCAACTATTTATAATCTATACAAATGACGTGGATGAGGGGATTTATTGGATTGGAGCTCAATTAGTTCATTCACTAAGATAGTCATTTAATTGGACATGGAGACTCTGCAATGGGCAAAAAAAGACAGGGGAGGTTAGTGAGAAAATCTTCGGATGTAAAGGTATAACGACGCTTCGTGCTGTGATGGACGTACATAACGACGTTAAAATGCTTAAACGTAGAAAAAGAACGTAATATTCTGTGGTACTCAGGGATTTGTATGTTCCAGTACAAGAATCACATAAACTTAGTCAGGAGATTTAGGAAGTGATTAAGAAAGTATATGCAACGTTGCAGTTTCATACAAAGGCAATCAGGAATAGTCATGCGGATGTTTTATTGCATTTGTATATGGCAATGCTTAGATTATAAACTGATGCATTGTGTGTAGTTCTGAACACCGATACTGTTCGAAAAATATGCAATTGATTTCGAAGCTTTTCAAAGATATTGCAATTTGCTCGTTACTAAAATGAAGGCTTGATGGATGCATAGAGTCATACAGCTAGTAAATAGACCATTCGGTCCAGCTCATCTGCACAGACCAGATATTTCAATCTGATGTAAATCCATTTGCCGCATTAGGCATATAACTGTCTAAACCCTTCTTATTCATATATCCATCCAGATGCTTCACAAAGTTTGTAGAAGTCTCCAACGCTACAACTTCCTCTGGCAGCTCTTTCCATATGCACACGACCCTCTGCATGAACATCTTGCTCCTATCGCCTTAATTTATGCCCTCGACTTTATAGCCTCTGAAAATAACTTTAGCTGTTTACCGTATCTACATCCCTCTTGGCTTATACAAGTCTAGGGCAGCTCAGGTATGAAAGTGGGAGATATTCGTATTGAACCATCTAAACTGAGGAGAGTGCATCAGTAGCATAGCCGATGGATGAGAAAATGAAACTAACGACTCAATTTTAAGAGAACAATACATTAATTTTATGATATGTAATATGAAGACATGCATTTATTGTGAGTAAATTCATGCAGGCATGAATTTCATTTTCATTTTAAACTATAAATCACTCCTAAATTGAGAAGAGACGAATGATGGAGTCATGCAGTCAGTGGAACGTTCAACGAGACTGTACTTGGTTCAGGTTGATTTTCGTGTTACAGCAACATATGAGAGCTGAAAACCAATCAGACATCTTTTTCACTTATGTAGGAACCCTGTTGAGGATTCAATGGAATATCTCTACTGCCTGCAGCAAAGGAAATTCAGCTAAATCAAACTGTTCCAGGTAGAAACCTCAATGCTAGCAGCTTGTGTGAACAGAATAACTTCAGAGGTAACATTACAACTGAGACAATCGCAATTTTCTTTTTGTTATGAAATTAATTATTATTTGGAGGAAGCTCTTCTGAACGAATATTTTGCAGGATTGTGCACATTTCGGTGTCTCAGAAAAATGAATATTGATGTACATATTGTTGATGTCCGAACTGTTTCTCGTTTATCTTTCCATCGTCGCTTGAGTAACTTTGTTTTAGAACTTATATTTTTAAAAATTTAACCATCTGCATGACTTGCTAGTAACATTGAAGCTGACCCAGTCTGAGACCGATATCAGCTGCCACAAGACACATTTGGTCACATATCGAATTGGTTGGGATCTATGGAGAAGTGAGACTAGAAAAGGAAACAGTGACTCTTCAACTACAGTAGGAAGAGGAATCAGCAGAAATTCTCAAAGGCCGTTTGATGGGAATTCTCTTCTCCACAACTCTGTGGTACCTGTGTGTGTACATTTATTCAAAGCTGTGCGTTAAAAAAAATATTTTTTCGTAAAAGTGACTCGACGATATAATGAACCACAGATGGGAAAGTGAAGCCACAATCTGATCAGCCACAATCTTTGTGACAGGTGGAACATAGAACAACTCCTGCTCTTCAGTTCGACGTCACCTCATTTCAGTCAGCTCCTCAAAATTACTAGACAGGAGCAGTTGAAGACCACTTTCTCCATGTAACTGATGCACAGAAAAAAAAGGAGAAAATTCAGCCCCTGCTCACAGTAAAGCATGGTTTGATATGGATTGGAAAATGTTCTTGGGGTAAGAGTAGGAGTTACAGTGGAAAATTCCCCTTGTTTCGTTTCTTCTTGCAGATGTTCTCCTGTCTCCATTTATTAGCCATGTTGTATACCCAGATTCACTATGAATACATGCCTGATCCCGCACCCAGACATTGCTCATAAAATCGTTCGGTCTCTCTGACTGCAAAATTCCTTCACAGGACTTCTGGGAAAATAAAAACAGTGAAACCACTAATAACAGAATGAAAGAACATGAGAAGCAGGTGTAGGTTACTCAGCCCCTAAAGCCTAACTTTGCCTTCAATCAGACCATGACTGATCATCTTTCGGCCCCAACTCCTAAACTGCCTAACATGACAAACATCTATCAATACCTGTCTTCCAAAATTCTCAGTGATCGATCTCCCCAACTCTCTGGAGAGGAGATGTCCCGCCTGTCTCTACCCTCTTTAAAAACGAAGCACTGCACGTACACCATGACCTATTGACATGAATAAAATATATGCACACAAGGGAAGATTGTCAGGTTCTTACATCAAGCAAGACATAACTGAGGTTGTCATCAAGAAACTTGAAGAAAATTGAACTTAATGGCAACCAGGAATAATCTCCCCACTGGTTGGAGTGATTTGGAGCACGAAGGAAATGTTTGTGGTTCGTGGACATATACCATCTCAGTCATGGGACATTTCTGCAGGCGATCCTCAGGGTAGATTAATCGACATAAACATCTTCAGCTGCTTCATCAATATGTTACGCCCATCATAAGATCAGAAGTGCAGATGGCCACTGAAGATTACACAATGTTCAGAACAATATGCCCCCCTCATCTCCTGAAGTGGTGAATGTTCATGTTCTGCAAGACTCGGACAACATTCAAGCTTGTGCTGTTAAAGTGTGGGTAAAATACATGTCATCGTACTGCTAGACAGAGCATATGTCCCCCGAAAAAATAAGGAAATCATTGAGCACCTCAAGATTGAAGCTAATCAGCCTCCCAAAATATTAGATAAAAGGGATAGCCCTTTTTCTCCCTCCTGCTGTTTAAACAGGAAGAGAAAGACACTAGTCAAATTGTTGAGCTGTTAAACAGGAACCAGCGGTCGCCAAATCATGTTCTTGAGCTTCTTCAATTGGATCAGGAGGCTTCAGTTCCTCAGGCCCCTCAAATAGGAGGATGATATCAACGCCCCAACATGACAAACCATGAAGCAAAAACTAGACGAACAGACTGCTCCACGTTGTTCTTCCTGGCTCCAGTGTTCTTTGAGAAGGTGACCAAGGAAGTGGACGAGGGTAAAGCAGTAGCTGTGGTGTATATGGATTTTAGCAAGGCGTTCGATAAGGTACCCCATGGTAGGCTACTGCAAAAATTACGGAGGTATGGCATTGACTGTGCATTCGAGGTTTGGATTAGGAATTGGCTGGATAGAAGGAGACAGAGGGTAGTAGTTGATGGTAAAGGTTCATCTTGGAGTGCAGTTACTAGCGGTCTTCAACAAGGATCTGTTTTGAGATCATTGCTGTTTGTCATTTTTACAAATGACCTGGAGGAGGGGCTTGAAGGCTGGTTGAGCAAGTTTGTCGATGATACGAAAGTCGGTGGAGTGGTGGACAGTGAAGAAGGATGTGGCAGGTTACAGCGGGATATAGATAAGTTGCAGAGCTGGGCAGAAAGGTGGTAAATGGAGTTCAATGTAGCTAAGTGTGAAGTCATTCACTTTGGTAGTAGTAACAAGAAGATGGATTACTGGGCTAATGGTAGGCTACTTGGTAGTGTGGCTGAGCAGAGGGATCTTGGTGTCCATGTGCACAGATCTCTGAAGGTTGCCACCCAGGTAAATAGTGCTGTGAAGAAGGCATATGGTGTACTGGGCTTTATTGGTAGAGGAATTGGGTTCCGGAGTCCTGAGGTCATGTTGCAGTTGTATAAGAATCTGGTGCGGCTTATCTGGAGTATTGTGTGCAGATTTGGTCACCATACTATAGGAAGGATGTGGAGGCACTGGAACGGGTGCAGAGGAGGTTTACCAGGATGTTGCCTGGCATGGTAGGAAGATCGTATGAGGAAAGGCTGAGGCACTTGGGACTGTTCTCATTGGAGAAAAGAAGATTTAGGGGAGATTTGATAGAGGTGTACCAGATGATTAGGGGTTTAAATAGGGTTGACATTTTTCCGCGTATGGAGTCAGCTGTTACTAGGGGACACAGATTTAAATTAAGGGGAGGTTGGTATAGGACAGATGTTAGGGGTAGATTCTTTTCTCAGTGGGTTGTGAGTTCATGGAATGCCCTGCCAGTAGCAGTGGTGGACTCTCCCTCTTTATGGTCATTTAAGCGGGCATTGGACAAGCATATGGAGGTTATTGGGCTAGTGTAGTTTAGGTAGGCTTCGGTCGGCGCAACATCGGGGGCCGAAGGGCCTGTACTGCGCTGTATTTTTCTATGTTCTTTGTTCTATGTTCTATGTGTTAATGGTACACACGTGGTACTTTATAGTGGTTTGCTGATGGTGAGCAATGACAGTTGGTGTTTTGTGCCGAGTCTTCAAGTAGGCAACTTCCATCTCCAATAATACAGGCTAGTGTTCTGTTTGGAGGTCAGAATTTGGTGGGGCTTGCTACCTCTTTCAGGAATAAGGCATTATGCCTGCTGACAGATTTATGAACAACATGATGTTTAGTGAAGGGTCACAAGCCAACTGCACATTGAGATAGTGAGAGTGTATTCAGAGCCTGGAGCTCTGTCTCGCCTAATATGGGGGCCCCACAGAGGTACTTAAACTATCAGGCAAGGCATTATCGTGAAAATGCAATTTCTTATGCAATTTCTTATGTCTTTCACTCGACATAATGACTGTTACTCCATAATCTTCAACATTTAATACAATCATCTCTTATTCTGTCAGAGTGCTACAAATTGAAAACTTTTTTCCTTCACATTCTCCTCATAGTACCATCAACCCAGGATTAGTCTGGTGCAAATCCTTTGCACTGTCTCTGTGACGTGGAGACTTTTACTTATAAAGGAGCGAACCTATGTCCAGAATACCCCAAATACTGCTTCAAGAACTCTACAACGGCACGAAGGTGCCTTTACTCCTACCCCGATTCATTTTGTAATGAAGGATAACATGCAATTCACTGTACTGATTCATAGAAGGCCTGCATGAATTCTGTTAGTGACTTATAACCAAGGGCATCAAGGTCCGTTTCGAGAAAAGCGCTTCCCTGCTTCTCACCTTCGAAGAAATACAAGATGAGAAGGACTGTATACGATGCTCACATCATTTGCTGTTCAAATCATTCATTTGAGTTGTGAATAGTGGCGTTTCAACGACTCATGTATGCGATACCAATGAGTAGTAAACTTCAGAACAGAACAGGGCCCTGTTCTCAGTATTCTCTCCATCATTCAATTCTAAATGCATTTAGTATATTCCCCCTTACCCTACAGTGTTACTTTCCTCACTCAGCTGTGCGCAACCATGTAAAAATATCTTCTCAGATTAAAACGCACCACTCCCACTGCTTCTCATTCGTCGATGACACAACCAACATCCTCTATAAACTCCAGTATTTTTACCCAAAATAATTTCCCGGTCATGAATCTCATACCCCACGTCAAAATATCGATCTGTTGTTTTTCTGTTTTTCCACTTTGCGTTCAGACAGGTTACTTTGCAGGATGCTTACTCTGTAGGATGCTTTTCCATCATCTAAAGTGTTTGGATGAACATTTTCCTCCCTCATAGAATTAAGGAATTGACAGTGCAGAAGGAGGCCATTGACCCATCGTGTCTCTGCCAGTTCCAAAAAGTGTTATCCAGCGAGCTCAACTCTTCAACACTATCTCTGTAGCTCTCTAAGTTCATCACTCATCTTGTCCAGCAGCTTACCAACCTTCATTACCATGAAATTTTCCAAAACATAAGCTTTCATGACTCTAGTTTTTTGAAGTTCCTCACTTTCGCCAGTCGCCCTGTTCTCTAAAATTTCCAAAAGACTAGAAAAAACCGCCCTACCAACCATCAAACCAAAAATCTGGATCCACTACGTAGATGACATCTTTGTCATCACATAAAGAAACAAGATAGAAGAGACATGTAGCATCATCAACACCCTCACAGGCATAAAGTTCACTCAGGAGGAAGAAACCGACAACAAACTGGTATTCCTGGACATCACATACTGGATTAGTGGTGCTGGAAGAGCACAGCAGTTCAGGCAGCATCCAACGAGCAGCGAAATCGACGTTTCGGGCAAAAGCCCTTCATCAGGAATAAAGGCAGTGAGCCTGAAGCATGGAGAGATAAGCTAGAGGAGGGTGGAGGTGGGGAGAGAGTAGCAGAGAGTACAATGGGTGAGTGGGGGAGGAGATGAAGGTGATAGGTCAAGGAGGAGAGGGTTGAGTGGATAGGTGGAAAAGAAGATAGGCAGGTCGGACAAGTCAAGGAGACAGTAACTGAGCTGGAAGTTTGAAACTAGGATGAGGTGGGGGAAGGGGAAATGAGGAAGCTGTTGAAGTCCACATTGATGCCCTGGGGTTGAAGTGTTCCGAGGCGTAAGATGAGGCGTTCTTCCCCCAGGCGTCTGGTGGTGAGGGAGCGACGGTGAAGGAGGCCCAGGACCTCCATGTCCTCGGCAGAGTGGGAGGGGGAGTTGAAATGTTGGGCCACTGGGCGGTTTGGTTGATTGGTGCGGGTGTCTCGGAGATGTTCCCTAAAGCCCTCTGCTAGGAGGCGCCCAGTCTCCCCATTGTCGAGGAGACCACATCGGGAGCAACGGATACAATAAATGTTATTGGTGGATGTTACAATAACTGATACTCCCCACCCCCACCCTCCTCTAGCTTATCTCTCCATGCTTCAGGCTCACTGCCTTTATTCCTGATGAAGCGCATTTGCCCGAAACGTCGATTTCGCTGCTCGTTGGATGCTGCCTGAACTGTTGTTCTCTTCCAGCACCACTAATCCAGTATTTGGTTTTCAGCATCTGCAGTCATTGTTTTTACCCTCCTGGACATCACAGTCAAACGAATGGACAACGGAGTACTACAAACCTGCGTATACAAAAAAACGACAAACACTGACCAAATACTTAACTACACCAGCAACCATCCCAACACACACGCACGAAGCTGTAACAGAACACTATTCCAACGAGCCCCCTCGCACTGCAGCAGAGACAAACTTCGAAAAACAGAGGAGAACCACTTATACAACGTACTCAAAAAGAACGGATACTCAATAAATACAGTCCGCAGATTCCTCAGGAACAAACCACGACAAGCAGACCTAACACAGCCAGAAACCCTAACAACCTTACCATACATCAAAGAAGTCTCAGAAATGACAGCCAGACTACTAAGACCTCTCGGAATCCTGATAGCACACAAACCCACCAACACTCTCAAACAAAAGCTAACAAACTTAAAAGACCCAGTGCAACCCATGGACAAAACCAACGTCATTTACAAAATTCTATGCAAAGACTACGTAGGACAAACAGGAAGAAAGTTAGCTACCAGGATACACGAACACCAGCTAGCCACAAAAAGATACGACGCTTTCTTCCTCATAGCCCTACACATGGATCAAACAAAACACCATTTCGACTGAACAACACATCTATCCTGGGACAGACTAAGCAAAGACATGCCAGAGAATTCCTAGAGGCCTGGCACCCCAACCACAACGCCATAAACAAATGCATGGATCTAGATACCATCTATCAACTCCTCAGAAGGCGAACAGGAATAGTCATCACCACAAACCCCAGGAACCCCATTCAGCACAAATATATAAACAGAAAGCAGTAGACTATAGCTTCGCTTTACTTGGCGGTCGCCACTGATGATGTTACCTAGCCAGGTAATGAAACATCTAGGTACCAAACCTACAGCTCAGCGAGCAAACCTACAACCCATTTCCAAAAGATTTTCTATTGCTTCCTCTGTGGAGACAGAACCAACATTCTTACCTCCAACAAAGATGGCCTCTGTCACGTAGCGAATATGTGAGAGGATGACACTGTGGCATATTGGATACATCACCCCCACATGTCCGGATTGTTCTAGAATCAAAACATTTGTTGGGTATTGTCACTAGTCTTCTATCTGGTATGAAACTACAGGTTATGCTGAATGAGGTTACAAAGCTCTGTGACCTCCACTTTGGACCTGGATAAGACACAGCATGGGAAATAGCTAAAGTGATAGTGGAATGCCTTGGCCCTCCCTGTGCCGTCTCTGCAGCCCAGACAATTTGTAAAAGCAGTATCTACACCTTGTTCATTGTGGGGATACAAGACCCTCAGATAACCCTGACCAATCAGAGCAACTGACAACACAAATCCAAGATTACCATCCAGTGAACTTCGAATAAAAGAAACAAGTAAAATCTTCACGTACATGGTACTCCCGCTCAGTGTTAAAAATGCCATCCTCTTATTAGTTTGCATTCCTGGCTAAGCACTGGCAGGCTGCAATGGTTCAAGAAGGCAGGTCACCAACACCTTATCAAGGGCAACTGCGAAAGGGAAACATATACTGACTCAGAAATAACACTGATGAACCATTAGTGAATAAAAGGTGATGACCACACTCAAGGAATAGAAACAGAGGGAACATTACTCACCTTTTACAGGGTCATATACTGACCTGAGCATGATACTCAGGAATATGGGAAAAAGTGAAAAATCAGTGATATTCATTTCATATTTTAATTCCATCGTAGATGAATATCAACAATTCCTTTGCTGATTCCTTTTTCTTTCTCTCTATTTCTTCATATATTAGATCACTCCACCAACACACATTACACTATTTCCCAAATAATTTCAGACCTGACCCGTGATCAGTGTACTCAAAACTCTGTTGATCTGTCAACAGAGTCTGCCAAACCTGTCCGATTCCCCAGCACTCTGTTTCTTTCTGTTCCAGATCACCAGTATCTTTCTTTGTTTGGTTTACCCTTTATTTTGTTACTTTACGGGACTTCAGCAAGGGCAGCATTTGATGACCATCACTAATTTCCGTTGACTGCGATCGTTCCACAAGGCAGTATATAACCAAGCACATTGTTATGTCTATGAAGTCGCTCTTAATCCAAACTCGGTAACAATGTCGTATTTCATTACCAAAGGATATCAGTAAAACGGATAGGTTATTGGACAAAATACTGCTGATTTCATGGTCACAGTTCGTGCAATTTGTTTTATTTTAATTTCGGTTATTATTATTTGAATTTAATTGCTGCTACCAGTTGTGGTAGGACTTAAAACAGTGTTTTTTGTGTAATGACCTGTGATTCTGATTTATCCATCCAGTCACTTTCCTACTCTGATACATTGTCCCCATTATGAAGCAAATTTGGAGACACGCACAAGTTTGTGATTGAAATATGTGGAACAGATCAGTGATCAGAAGAGAACTGGAACTGCAAAGTCTGATGTTCACCTTGGCTTAGATAATGGTTTATTCAGCAACTGCACTGACGCAGATTTGGAGATTCGGGGTATAATGAAACAGGTAGGGGACAGGTTTGGTGATAAAAGATAATTCAATATATAACTTAGTTCAAGACAAAAAACGGCGCTTGCTGGCTTGTATTCAGATATTTGTGAGGGAAGGTTTTGGAATATACAGATAATGAATGGAGGTTAAAATGAAACTAAATACAATAGTATCTATATATCAGATATACAAAACAGAAAAAAAAAATCAACATGGTATCTGTAATTAATAAATGAGCAGAATTAGAGAGACTTACCAGGAACACCAATAATAGCGAGGACTGGATAATAACCTGCCTGAATAATCAAGAGTACACATAGTATCAGTCTCGGTAAATCTGACTTAGATCTGTGGAACCAGGAAAGACCTTCGGATAAACGCCTGTGTGTAATTGTAACATTCCAGTCCATTGTTCTCAGATTCTGATCGATTGTTGGAACATTTCAGTCGAATCTTCTCAGATTCTGATCTCTCCTTGCCCTGTCTCTGGAGCTGCAGAACTCTGTTCGTGACGGAGTTGATGCATCTCTTGCTACAATGGCATAACACTTTGAATGAAGCCCCGTACTAATAGGAGAGAGAAACCCTCCAGTGACACAGTTAGGATCCATGGAGGCTCACATCAATCACAGTCTCTGAACAAACAGTCCCAGTTAACTCATTAACTACAGAACTTCCAGCTCACATTAACAACTGGACTAGATTGGATGTCAATATCACTAACTATTGAGTTAAACTCCTATCATTCAGAATGCTGTCCATTTACAATGTTGTAACCGCTTGCCTCCCTAAAAATCACACATTCAAGTTGTTGTTACTGTGCTGTTCTCTCCTTCGCTGCGACAAAGGCCAACCAAAAGATTGTCAAATGACAGAGTTGCACTGGCACTTCAGAAGGAGCTTGAATTTGTCTGGACGTTCCTCTCACTGCCCTCAGAAGGCCACGTTGCAATGTCAACACACAGTGCTGCTCAGGATACTTTTTTAAAAAAAAAGTAAGCATCTTCTTGCTGTATTACACGTTGTAAAACAATAATTGACTTTTCTTGACTTCAGTCCCAAGTCAAACTTGGCATTAAAAACCATGGATTCATGTGTCAGGGACAGAGTGGATATACTGTTAACTAGGAGACAGAAAGAAATGCGAACAGTGGCTGTGGAGATATTGCCCCAGGCATCTTCTCTCTTTCTGCCAGATAGAATGTAACGCAATGTGAACCAAACAGGATAAGTATAAAAGTAGAGAAGAGTATGTTATGTACAAACATTAATCACGGATATACAGGTCGGTAAGGTTGAGAATATATGCATAGGATATTCGGAATTAAAAACACAGACACAGAGAACACAATGCGCAGGGCCTTGTGAAAATACAGAACAACAAAAGTCAAGAAATAACTCATTCCGAGCTGGAGCAGAGATGATGGTCTCAGTAACTGCCGCCTTTGTTGTAATTTTCACGTGGAATCCTAAATTGTAACAGTGAGATATTCGGCCCATCGAACCTACACTGACCTCTGAAGAGCACTGCACCCAGAACCACCTGCTACCCTAGCCATGTATCTCCTAAGGCTATCCTATCACCTCTCCTATCCCTGTACCTCCCATAGCCAACTTAAGTATCTGCAGCTGAGCAATTTAACATGGTCAATTCTCTTAAACTTTACATGTTTGGACTGTGGGAGGAATCAGGACCAGCGAAAGGAAGCACTTACAAACAAGGGAAGAATGTGAAAGCTCAATACAGGCACTAGACTAAGGGTACAATTTTACCAAGGCCCGTAATGCTATAAGACAGCAGCGCTCACCCTTGAGCCACCGTGCCACCGTGCCTTGCTCCCAACTGTGTTACTGTGACAAGGAATACTGGGGAACATGGAAATCTGAAATGCAAACAGAAAATGGTGGCGAAATGCATCAGATGAGGCAGGATCGAAGAGTGAAAAAGAATTGGCATATTGTGTCTGATGTGGCTCTGTTCTGAAAAACTCATATTGGTCTCAAAATGTAAATTCTTTTTCTCGCTGCTCAGATGCTGACAGATGTGCTGAGGTCTTCCTGCGCTTTCAACTGTCTTTTTACTTTTGGACTGGATATATATCTGACCTGAAAGGAGATGGTGAAGCTGCCATTTCAGTTAACGTTCAAGCATTTGGTTAAGTATTTGAATGTAAAATTAAAAAACAAATGTGTTTGACAAATTTCTCAAAATCGATAACGTCATTGACTGTCATAATTCGCCATGAAAATGTTGAAATCAGTGGCCATGATGTCGCATGATCAACCCTCTGAAAGTAATTGATTGAAGTAAAAACCCCGATCATTACTTAAATGTCATGTCGTTTCCTGATGTCACTGGGTTCGGACTCATCTACCAAGTTCTCAAACATTATGAAACATCAAATACCTTGGCATATTTATACAGGACATATTCATCCATGTGTTTTGAACCCACTAGCATGGGAAGATTGTATTTGACAAGCCGAATCATTCTGCAGAAGGTGACAGAGAGCTGTCTGAACGATGCACATACACACACAGCTGTTTTTCGGGACATTCCAAGATGTTTTTAACAACTGATAGTGAATTAACAACAAATTAGACCCGAGACAAAATGACATCTCACTTGGAAGATAACTTGCTAAAGTTGTTTTATTTTTTCACTATTCCCATTACTAGTGCAGAATATTCTCTAATTCGGATTTGTCATAATTTGGTCAGGGTCCTTGATGTCGCCTTCTGTCAAGTCCTGCTTCGATGGAACGGGAGTTTACTCTGATCTCACCTCAAATTACACTGGAAGATCCATTGAAAGAATAAAGAGCAAAAGATGAGAAAACTGTTTTATTTAAAAATGTCCTCAAAATTTTCAAAAGTAAATTGGGCACGGACTTTTAATTCTGTCTGAAGATTTCTGTCCTGTTGGTAATAAGACTCTTTGGTTCAGCTTTGTGAAAGAAGGGCGGAACCAAGCTCCATTTTTTTATCAGTGTTGACCAAAATCTTCCGTTCACGGTGCAGCAGTAGTTGGAAACATTTCATTGTTTGTAGCTGTTGGAAATTGATTATTCCAAACTCATCATTCACAGATTACCTGCAGTAGCACATAAATCAGCACCTTTCAGCAGCTAGTTGAGAACAAAAAGCGAAATTGATAGTCAGGTAAAGTGGGAGTAATAGGGGAAGTGGAATGACATACAGTGTTAAGGGAAATGGTCAGTGGAAGCGTCTATAGCATCTAAAGGCGCAATGCAAGGGAAGTAAGTGTTAAAGGAAAGAGTAGGAAGGCGAGGAAGAAGTGATTCTAAAAAAACATCCGTGGCAAAGAAAAGCCTGGATTTGGAAAAGTGAGATTGATTGACAATCAAATAGCACTGTTCAGGAATTCTGGGGGCTTGTTTCCTTTGAAACCTAAGAAAATATTTCTCCTACTTTTAAAATTAACACTTTTCTGTATGTCTGTCACGTGCACACAACATTTTCTTTTCCCCCAAATGCATTATTTCAACATGACGTCACTTTTTAAAACAATATTCAGAACGGTGGTTGTTTCTTATATTAATTTGCGTCCTACTCAACCGAGGGATAGAACGAGAACATTGATCTTCTACAGAGTGTTAAACCTTTATGCAACCTTTATTCTCATCGCTCGAGCTCTTTCAAGCAAACTTAACGAAAGAGTCTGTGTCCATCCTGCAGATGAAAAAAGATCCTCAGATCTGACTATTGCAGTGAATGACATAAAGAATAAGTTGCAGGTGAGCATAAAACGGAAATGTTACAATGCACAGTTCCCAAAGTTTGTCTAAAATTAATGATGTACTAGTCTTATGCACAATACATTAGATTAGATTAATTCCAGTTTGGAAACAAGCCATTCATCCCAACAAGTGCATAAAGACCATCCGAAGAGCAACCCACCCAGACCCATTCCCCAAAATTTTATCCCTTCACCTAACTCTACGGGCAATTTAGCATGGCCAATTCACCTAACCTGTACACTTTTGCACTGTGGGGGGAAACCGAAGCACCCGGAGGAAACCCAAGCTGACACGGGGAGAATGTGCAAACTCCACAAAGACAGTAGCCTGAGATGATGAATTGAACCCGGGTCTCTGGTGCTGTGAGGCAGCAGTGCTTACCACTGTGCCAACGCGGAGCAGAGTATAAAGGCAGAATTCATCTCCATGTGCAAAATACTATTTGTGGCTCTCCCATAAAAGACCTCAACGGCATCACGCTACAAATTCAGGAAGGGAGAAAAATAAAGGAGAATGGAATTGTGACTTCCTCTGTAACAGCTTGTATAGAACAGGAAGAAAATCAAGTTTTGTTTCTGATATTAATAAATGTTGGTGGTTAGAATGTGCGCGATGGAGGGGGTGTTGTAGGATTATAAACAATGCCGTGGATGACACAATGCTTAGCCGGGTCATTCACAGTGAGGAGGGCCGTGTTAGGTTACAGAATGGTACAAACAGATGGTTCAGATGGCCAGATCAATGACCCAAAAAGAACTTAACGCTGGAATATGTGAATTCTGCACTTTGGAAGAAAAAAACAAGATAGAGAGTACTCAACCATGAAGATAAGGTACATTTGCTTTTTGAACAGAGAAGGTTGAAGAATGAACCTGACAGAGATCGTGAGAGGTACGGATAGAGTGAACAAACAGTAGCTGTTCTACTTAGTAAATAAGTTGAAAACTAGGGGACACAGGATTAAAGTCGAAAACAAGACATTGTGAAAGTATTTGTGGAATCTGCTTTAAACAAAGAGGATGGTATGTAGCCAGAATGCATTGCCTGGGAGGGTTGTTGAAGAAGGCAACGTTACAAATCCTGTAAAGTACTGATATCATGAGGGACATAAGGAGAAAGGATGTGTTGGGTACGCTAAATGATAATAATATGGACAAATCCCCAGGACTGGATGGGATCAATTCCAGGTTGCTGATGGAGATGAGAGAGGAAATAGCAGGGGCTGTGACAGAGATCTTTGTCGCCTCATTAAACACAGGTGAATTTCCAGAGGACTGGAGCATTATTAATGTTGTTCCCCTGTTCAAGAATGGTTCTCAGGACATTCCAGGTAACTACAGACCTGTGTGCCTGATGTCAGTGGTGGGAAAGTTGGTGGAGAAGGTATGGAGGTATAGGATCCATTTCTATTTGTTAGATAATGGTGTTAACAGTGAAGGTAACATGGTTATGTGCGGGGGCGTTCGTGCCTTACCAACTTATTAGAATTCTTTGAGGAAGTGACCAAGTTCATAGATGAAGGATGTGATGTTTATATCATATACTTGGACTTTGGTAAGGAGTTTGATAATGTTCCCCATGGCAAACTAATGAAGAAAGTGAAGTCACATGGTGCGCACTGTCTTCAACCGAGGTGAAGAAAGACCTCGTTGAGCAACAGGAGACGGAGACTATTAGTTGAAAGGTGTTTCTCGAAATGGAGAAAGGTGACCAGTGGTGTTCCACATGGATAAGTGCTGGGGCCACTGTTGTTTGTAACATAAGCAAATGATCTGGAAGAGGACATTGATGGTCTGATTGGCAAGTTTGCAGACGACACGAAGATTGGTGGAGTAGCAGAAAACACAGGGGAATGTAAATAAAATCAGGATAAATATAGATAAACTGGAGATTTGAGCGGAGAAGTGGCTGATGGAGTTCAAATCCGGGCAAATGTGAGATGATGCATTTTGGGAGTTGTAATTCTAGAGTGAACTATACTGTTAATGGAAAAGATTTGGGAAAAGTCGATGAACAGAGAGATCTGGGAGTTCTGGTCCATTGTTACCCTGAAGGTGGCTGCACAAACAGATAGAGTGATCAAGAAGTCATATGTTATGCTTGCCTTCTTCGGACGTGATATTGAGTATAAGAGCTGGCACCTTATGTTCGGCCACATTTAAACACTGTGTACAGTTCTGGTCACCACACTACCAAAAGAATGTGGACGACTTGGACAGGGTGCAGAGAAGGTTTAAGAGGATGTTGCCTGGTATAGCTATGAAGAAAGGTTGAGTATGTTAGGTTATTTTCATTAGAAAAAAAGGATGGGGGGGACCTGATTGAGGTTTACAAAATCATGAAGAACAAAGACAGGATGGATAGAGAAAAGCTTTTTCCTACCGTGAAGGATTCAATAACTCGAGGTCACGCTTTCTAGCTGAGAGGTAGAAAGTTTAAGGCCGTTTCAAGCGGTAAGTTATTCACACAGAGTGTGGTGGGCGTTTGGAACGCGTTGCCAGCAGAGATGGCAGAGTCAGGCACGGTAGATTCATTTAAGATGCGTCTGGACAAATGCATGACTAGGTGGGGAGCAGAGGTTTACAGATGCTCTGGAATTGAACGACAGGTTTGTACAGTACATTTGGATCGGCTCAGGCTTGGAGAACCAAAGGGCCTGTCCCTGGGCTGTAACTTTCCTTTGTTCTCCTTTGTTTTTTGAGTTGTGGAGGTGTGACATTTTTGCCATCACAGAAATGTAACTGAGGGAGAGCAGGGCAGGTAACTCAGTATTCTATTGTACAGGAAACATAGCCAGGACAGAAGAGGGGGTAAAGCTGGAGGTGGTTTTGTTTATTACTCATGGAGTGAGTAATGGAGGATTTAAGGAGGGCTGATATCTTGGACGAATCTTCACGCGAGGCTTTGTGGTTGGAGGTTAGGATTAAAACAATGACAGACAACTGCTGGGGATATATTATCACTCACCAGATGAATGAAAAAACAGGAACGGATATAAACACAAATCATTGTGGTGTGTAAAACAGTCATAAGATAATTATACTGCGATAGTTAAATTCCCAACATTTATTGGGGCCGTGATATCTTTTTTACAGAGTAGCCAGATGGTTTGAAATGTATTGCAGAGAGTTTCTTATATTAAAGTGTAGAAGCCTCAACAAGGGATGGTGGAATACTGCGACCTCATTGTGGGGAGTGAAGCCAGTCAGTTATTCTAGGCAGGATTTGGAGAGAATTATAGGACCAGTAAGCATGTCTCATACATTTTCAATTTGTCCAGGAAATGTCAAAATAAAAGGGCTGAGAAATAAGATGTTTATTTTTAAATGACGGGAGGCAGATTTTTTTAAATGACAGGAACTGGCGAAAGTGCAGTTTATGTCTGTTTAACATTGCAGCAGAACAGCGTGAGATGGGATCACATGATTTAAATGGAAATGATGTCAGTGTCGGCCCAACATGTTACATCGAAGCTGAAAGTTTGGAAAACCAGCACAGAGACCCTAGAATGTCGACAAATTATCAAAATGGAATAGAAGATATAAATGAAAGCTTAAAGCAGGTATAAGGTGAGCAGATCAGTGGAGGTACAAGAAGAGTACAGAAAGTTTGGGGCTGAACTTAAGAAGGTGAGTAGAAAAGCAAAAAGGTGATGTGATAAAACATTAACGGATAAAATTAGCAACAATCCAACGATATTGCATCGGCTTGTGAAGGGGAAGACAATAACACGTGAAAGAATTGGTTGCATTAAGGACCAAGGAGGCAGCATGTGCACGGAGCCAGAATATACGTTAAACACGCAATTCATATCTGTTTTCACTTTGGAGAAGCAGTGACTGAATTCATGAAGAATGACAGTGCGATCCTCGAACAGACTGATGCAAAAGCTGAGGAAGAATTGGAAGTTTATGCGGGATAAAGAGTGGGCAAATCCCCAGATCTGGATGAACTGTATCTTCGGATAATGTGGGAGATGAGCGAGGAGATTACAGGTTCTTGAATTTCTTTCCTTTTCGTTTTGCCTCTGGTCACTGAGGGGGGGTTGATAGGACAGGATAACATAGAATGCAGGTTCAATTTTCAGAGTGTGAGAAATACGCCATCGGAATAAAGACTATCAATTCTGTCATGAGTGGTCGGGAAACAATTGAGAAAATTCTGAAGGCTGCTCAGTTTGAATCCCAAAGAAAAGAAAGACTACCTGGGTTGGGATTAGACAATCATGGCTGATGAAGGTACTCAGGAAAAGTACCACAGAAAAAGTGCGAGCCTAGAAAGTGGACGAGAGCACTGGGATATCAGAAGATTGGGAAGGCTACAAAAGCAAAGAGAGGGTAACAAAGACAGATATAAGGAAGTATAGTATCAAATATGAAGGTAGGCTAGCCAGTACTATTAGAAATTAAATTTAAACATTACTTCACTACTTAAGAAACAAACGAGATTGAAAAGTTGAGATTGGCCTATCCAAATTGATGCAGGAAGCCTAGTGATGGGAGAAAAGGGAATAGCTGAAGAACTTTATAAATACTTTGTGTCAGTCTTCGCAGTGGAAGACATGAATAATATCCCAACAATTAAGGAGAGTCAAGGGGCAGTATTCAGTATGGTGGCCATTGCAAAGGAGAAAGTAGTTATAAGCTGAACGGTCTAAAACTAAAAAATCTGCTGGCCTGAATGGGCTACGTCCTAGAGTTCTGAGAGATGTGGCTGAAGAAATAGTAGAGGCGTTGTTTTTAATTTTTCAAAAATCACTGGATTCAGGGAAAGTCCCAGGTGGTTGGAAAATCGCTGTTTTAACCCTCTTGTTCAAAATAGGATCTAGACGAAAGATGGAAAATTATAGGCCGATTAGATTAATTTCGGTTGGCGAATAAAAATCTAGAATCCATCGTTAAGGATGAGATTTCAAAATTATTGGAAGTACAGGGGCAAATTAGAACAAGTCAGCATGGATTTAGTAAGGGAAATTAGTGCCTGACAAATCTGTTCGAATTCTTTGAAGAAATAACAAGTAACTTAGACCAGAGAAACCCCGTCGATGTTACCTAACTGGACTTCGAAAATGCCTTTGGTAAGGTGCCTGACTGGAGGCTGCTGAGTAAGATGAGGGCCTATAGTTTTCAACGTGAGCTACCCATAGGGAGGGCCTCAACTGGGACATTGGGTTGATGTCACATTAAAGGCGACCACCATTGCACTATACGCATACACACGGATACTCTTACACACAAACTGTCAAACACACACAGGCAATCCTATAGACACGTACACACGGACATGCATACACACAGACACGCACACAGGCACCCACACATACCCTTACAGACACGCACACTACAACACTCACACATGCACCCCCTCACAGACTTAAGACACTCTGCATCACTACACACACACATACACTTTCTCACACTCACAACCCCCAACCCAGACAGACAGACACACAAAGACCCACATGCACACATATATTTTGTGGGGTGAATTTATACTTTCAGGGTTACATTGTAGTTTGCTCAAAAACTGCATGCATTCATGTAGGACTCTGAGCTCAAAAACTGCTTGAATTTATGTAAAACTCCGTTATCTCACCTTTTAGATTAGAATCAATCTAAACATCATGGCATAGACAGAGAACACAGGGGGCCAATACCTTCAACATATTGTCTAGCTATCACCATTGTTAACAGATAACCTGAGAATGCAACTTTTATTATAAAAGGTTTTGTGATTTACCCATGAAAGAAGTGAAACTATCACTGCATTCTAACAGATAAAAGGATTAACAGACAATTAAGTTTTCAATGCATGATTTCAGTTACATCGCACTGTAATTTTTTGCTATTAATTCTGTGTTAGGATTGAGACCTCCACTATCACCTGATGAAGGACCATCGCTCCGAAGCTAGTGTGCTTCCAGTTAAATCTGTTGGACTATAACCTGGTGTTGTGTGATTTTTTAACTTTGTCCACCACAGTCCAACACCGGCCTCTCCAAATCCAAACTACAAAGGTATTTAACAGTGCTCGAATAGGACTCTCTAAAGGATGACTTGCAGGTTGAGTCCGTGGTTAAGAAAGCAAATGTAATGTTGTCATTTATTTCGAGAGGGTTGAAATGTAAAAGCAGTGAATTGCGACTGATACTTTATAAAGCTCTGGTTAGGCAGCATTTAAAATACTGTGTCCAGTTTTGGACCCCCTCAGGAAGGACTTACTGGCACTGGAGCGTGTCTAGCGAAGATTCACACGGATGGTCCCTGGAATGTTCGGCCTGACACATGATGAATGGCTGCAGATCCGGGAATTGTATTCATTAGAGTGGAAATCTAATAGAAGCTTATATGATAATGCATGTCTTAGAAAGGGTGGACACTGGAAACTGATTCCGTCATGTGAGGATACCAGGACTCGTGGGCAAGCCTTAGAATTAGAGGGGGCAATTTAAAATGGTAATTAGGAGACATTTCTTCTGCCAGAGAGTGGTGGGCCTGGAGAATTCATAGCCACAGAGCGGAGCAGATGCCGGGACATTAAATGTCTTCAAGGTAGAGTTTAATATAATGTTTAATCTCACAACGTCTCAAGGTATACCGGGACAGTGCGAGTAAGTGGCTATGCAATGCCCATCAGCAATGATTGAATAGCGGAGTGGACTCGAAAGGCCGAATGCCTTTACTTCTACTCCTATTTCTTATGGACTTATGGAATCATTAAATATCATCAAGGCTGAGGGAGACAGATTTTTTAAACAACAGTTCCTGGTAAAATTGCAGGGAAGGAGAAAAGGGAATTATCAGAATAAATACAATGTTTTTGAAAGGAAAGTCAGACTCAGTGAGGGATGGGAATGCTATTGCTCCTATGTCTTTGATATTCTCTTTCCAATAGCCCTATGTTCACTGGAACGTCAACCTCTCTCCCTCTGGAGTGAGGCACAGTTTGGAACACAATCAACAGATTCAAGGAATTTGTAAATGCAATACTAATAGCCAGAAAGGAGAATCAGAGGACTGTGATGATGCAGATTGGTATGGAAGACATCAGGCAGACACACTCCAAGGCCAACAAGTGACATGCAGTGTGCAGAAGAACATCCTGGGCCTGTTGTTGAAGAGTGCTGAAGGTCCAAATACTACATCACCATAGTATCTCATTCCTTCCCAAACCAAATCTAAACGGATGGATGGAGGAGTGGAGTTTTGGAGTTATGGAGTGATATGCTTTTGCTAAATTTTTTGGTAACATTGTCAGAAGTAAGGGTTTGGTTCGAGAGAGTTCAGATAGCGGCAGCTCAGCCAAAAGTACAGGTTAGCTCATGTAAAGTCCTTTAAACTTCCATATTACAGGAATTGAGACGGCAATTAGAGCAGTTGCGTGTTCCACCTGCTGAATGTAGGAACTCAGGGAGACTGCCACTATACCTGATGACTACATGCGTTTGATGTTCACCCATCTGCAACTCCTGGGAGAACGTTTTCGGGAGCTGGAGCTGGATGCATTCAGGATCATTCGAGATGCTGAGCACTTCATAGATAAGAGATTTCGTGAGGTGATCACACCCACGTCCCTCCTTTTGTAATGACTGTGGTATCCCAGTCCCACATACCAATTCATGCCCTGCATTCATAAGCCTTTCCTGTCAGCCCTCTTGCATTAAAATAGATGCAATTTAATCAACCAGGTGTTCCTTGCTACTTGTCGTGTTCCAGGCAGAGAGTAGCTGGGTGACCACCCTGAAAGGCAAAGGGAGAAAGGCAGAGTGAAGGAATCCCTTGTGGCCATTCCCCTCATAAAAAAGTAAATTTGTTTCAGATAATGATAGGCGGATGACTATTCAGGAGAAAGCAGCGGTAGCAAGGTCGGTTTGCACTACACCTGGCTCTGGGGCAAGGCAGGAAACGGTAAAAGTAAGGGGGTTTGCTTAGAAATAGGAGACTCTATAGTTGGGGGGCAGACAGGAAACGTTGTGGCCGCAAATGGGAATCCAGCATGGAGTGTTGCCTCCCAGGTGCCAGGGTACACGTTATCTACAAGTGGCTGCAGGACGTCGGATGGTGTGGGTGTGGATGTTGGGCGTGAGCAGCCAGACGCCATTGTACATTTGGTATAAATGACATAGATAGAAATATCAATGAGGTCCTGTGGAGTTGCTGCAGATCGCGAGGGAAATCGTTAAAAACCAGGACCATGACAATGATAGTACAAGATTATTTCCAGTGTTACGTGCTAGTGAGGGCATGAACAGGAGGACGTGGCAGATAAATGCGTAGCTGATGAATTAGTGTAGTGTGCAGGGATTCAGATTGTTAGATCACTGGGATCTCTTCTGTGGCAGAGGTGTCCTATTCAAGACGGACGGTCTGTACCTGCATTGGAGGGGGGGGGGGGGGGGGGGGCATATCATCGCTCCCAGGCTCCAAAGGAGGGTTAAAACTGTAATTGGTAGGAGAAGTGGGATCCTAAACAGCTGGGAAGCAAGTCCGAGGCAAGAAGGAGACATAGCAATCAAAAAATAGTAATTTGGACATACAGGTCAGGCTGGAACACAACAGTGAGCAAGGAATGTCTATTGGATTAAACTGGTTCTGTTGCAAAGCAAGACGGCTGATAGGTAAGACCGATAAACTCAGAGCGTGGACAGATACATTGGATAGGGATATCATGGCCATTACAGGAAAATGGCTAAGGGAGTGACAGGACTGACAACTTAATGAACCAGTGTACAGGTGCTTAAGGAGGGCCAGACGTCTCGGAAGGAGTGGAGGAGGTGTTGCATGTTTGGTTAAGGTGAGCATCACAGCAGTGATCAGGGATAAAATAACCAAAGTGAGGCCTTGTGGGTGGAGCTAAGAAATAAGTACGGGATGGTGACGATATCGGGTTTGTACTGTAGGTCCTCAAAGAGACAACTGGAATTAATGGAATAAATATGCAGGGTGAGAGGGGAGACGTGCAGGGACAATAGGGTTAATAATTTCCCGAAAAGAGCATTAGATGGAGTAATTAATTGTTCTCTGTTAGACCTGACAAGTATTGCTAGATTTTACTTGAAACAGTGACATTTTGAATGTTTTTGGCTTCTCGAACTTTCACAGATTACGACTATGGTTCAATAATTTCTGTGTTTCTGGTTTAAATCAGGGGGATAGGGGCGAGAGTGCCTGGGGCTAACCCGATGTCTTAACTTGGGTCTTGGTGCTGGAATTTATCAGCTTGTGGTCTTTCATCTGAGATTTAAACTGGTTGAGACAGATTTGAAGGAACGACAATAATACCAGCAGATTTTTACACTTGCAAGTTAGTGTCCTGGATCTTTCAGTAAAAGTTAAGTGAGAGCAGTTGTTTATTTTTTTGACTTGTGGTTGCTTCAATTAAAAGTGAGAGAAATGGCTCTTAAAATTGTGAAAGCAGTTCAAGAATTTGAAGATGATTCTCAAATTATTCCAGAAAGTTTAGAAATAAAAGAAAAAAAACATATTTTTTGATTTAACTAAGAAGTTAGATTTGTGTTCAACTAAAGCCAAAGTAAAGTTGAAATTGTAAGTAAGTTACACAAACACTTATGTGTGTCAGAGAAAGAGACACGTGCAGTAGAGCTAGAAAAAAATTACAATTGAGGAAAATGGAGTTAGAAGATAAACAAAGAGAAAGAGAGGGAGAGAGATGGAGAAAAAAAGATAGAGAGAGGAAAAAAGACAGGGAGTGAAATGGCCCTTAGTTGGTCAGAGAGAGAAGAAAGGGAGAAATAACAAGAAAGAGAACGCGAACTTGAGAAGTTGCAACTAAGTCAGCAAAGTCAAGTTAACCAGTTGAAGATTAAAGGATGGTCGTTATATATACAAATATGTCAAAACTCTGCCACATTTCGATGAGAAAGACATTGAAACCTTACTTATTGCACTTGAAAAATTGGCGAGGTATATGGAGCGGTCAGAGGATTTATGAGTATTGCTAGTTCAGAATAAACTTGTAGGCCGAACGTGTGAGGTTTTTGTGGCGCTGTCAGATGAGCGGTCAAGGCATTACGAAGAGGTCAATCAGGTTATTTTAAGTGTTCTGAACTGGCAACAAGAGCATATAGACTGCGATTGAGGAACATAAAGTAAGAACCAAGTCAGACTTATGTTGAGTTGGAAGGATTTAAGCATTGTCAATTTGATGGATGGGTGCGTGCTTTACAAATACATAAGAACCTTCGAGGCTGTTCGAACGATTATATGTTGGAGGGATTTACAATCCCACTTGCAGAGATCGAAATAATTTCAGTGGAGGAACAGAAAATTCAGGAAATGAAAACGACAGCAGAATTAGCAGATAATATATCGTAATGCCCAAGGCAAGTTCCTAGCCTGCATTTCATCGTGTGATGGAAAGACGTTGAGAGAAAATGAGCGCCCTCACTGCGAACAAAGTGTGGAGAACACTGGTAAGGATTTATCACAGGATAAAAAAAAGGCTAAGAGGTTGGAATGGTCTCAGGGTTTTCCACTGTGGTAACGTCAGACACGTAAAATCACAGTGTGGGTCGTTAAAGAAAGGCGCTGTGAGAAAAGATGTGGAAAAAATAACGTAACACAGTGGCATTAGTAAGGTAGTGAAGGAGACCCCAAGAAGAGCAGAGGAAGTGCAGGAGAGAGCACAGCCTCACCCGAGTAGGTAACATTCTCAGTGGGCCTCCGGGCAAAGCACTGTTGACAATTCTTCCTTTTTATTTATAAGTTTTTCTATTTATTCTATTTGTAAGTAGATAGCAGGAATTATCAACAATGTTCGGCGTATGAAGTTAGTGCCTGATCTATACAAATATTTCCCCTCCGTGTGTAAAGTTTACTCTAAAGAACGGAGAAAATGACAAGAAGTTATGATTTTGAGAGACAAAGGATCTAAAGCTGATAGTAAATGACGAGTGAATTTGCACTCTTTCTGATCTGTTGCACGAGAGTGTGGCAATTTGTGGGATAGATGGACAGATATTTAGCCCTCCCAATGTAAGATTAGGTTGGAGTGCCAACTCAAGACTGGACAATTTACAGTACGAATCATTGACAAACTCTCAGTTCCAGGAAGTCAGTTTGTTCTTTGGAATGATTTGGCAGAATCCAAGGTGGGAGAATCAAATCCTTGCTGTCGAGAAGCCCAAGGAAGAATACGGAACTGAGGAGTTAAAATAGAACTATCCTGGTATCTTCCCGGACTGTGTAGTAATTGGTCCCACTATCATAAGTCACAGCCCGAAGCGAAACGTGAAGAGAAAGATAAAGGACCTGAATGAGGTTTGCTCGCTCAGCTGAAAGATCCATTCTCAGAAGTTTCCTCACCCTACTCGGTAATATTTTCAGTGGCACTATGGGCGAAGCACTTTCTATAATTCCGCCTTTCTATTTATATTTTTTAAATTTATTCTATTTATAAATATATAGCAGGAATTATCAACAGTGCTTCGCCCAGAGGCCCAAAGAAAATTTTACCTAATAGGGTGACGAAACATTTAGAAATGAACGTTCCAGCTCAGTGAGCTAATCTATATCCAGAACATCAATCTGAGCTACAAAGCTTCTCACAGCTAGCTAAAAGATGAAGGAGTTGAGGTTCAGTTAGCGAATATCCTTTTGACATAACTGTGCAGCAAAAATAAGAACAGGCAGAGGATCAGACAGAAGTTTGTCGTCCTGAAAGGCTAAGGACTTTGCAACAGCACGACGAGATGATCAAAATTATATTTTAGGATGCGTACTTCAGAAAATTGACAGAGAATATTCTGGAGAGTTATTATCTGAAAGATAAAATGCTAAGACAATAATGGAGACAACAGCAGATCAGTGTAAAATAGAAATTGGGCCGAAGTGCACCAGATTATGTCACCGGTTGGATACAGACAGGACGTGTTACTGATAACACATACACTACCTATAGGAGATCACCCACGTGCATGAAAGACTATGATTAAGTTACAAAAACTTTTTTTTTTTGCCCTGGAATGCATAAGGCTGTGATTATCTTTTGCGTACGTGTCATACATGCCAAATGCTCGGTAAGCCACAGCCAAAGACCAGCACGTTTGTTGCCAATTCCCAGATTTGAAGAACCTTTCACACGGGTGATTCTTGATTGTGTAGGTCTCCTCCAGAGAATTAGGTGAGAATACGAACTGGAGAAACAGGTATGAGTTGCTTCTCCGCACAGTGAGGAATCAAATCCAGATGATGTGGTTTTTGATGTGTCTCAAAATCGATTAAAAAACGAAGGAGTCCTTCAGGAGTGGGATAGGTTAGTCAAATATATGCCTCATCAGGATAAAACGCAGTTAAAAGATCTGTGACTGCATGAGAAGGACATATGTATGAGTCAGACGGTTAAGACTAATGGTGCCATACATGAAGTAGACATCGGGAATATTGCTCTGATAAAACAAGACCACTATCAGCATATTACTTTCAAAGCTAGATAGATCCAGATGGAGGCAGAGGTCGGCACGATGAGGGTATCATTGAACCAAGCCTGAAAGAACAGATTTCGGCAAACAGCTTCGTTCTCAGACTGGAAAAAAACTCAACAAATCTGCGTGGATTATCGAAAGGTCAACACCGTCATAAAATCAGACTCATTTCCAATTTTTAGATTGGAGGACAAACGAGCGTAGTTCTGTTAAATTTGAAATCATTATTGAGAGGGACAAAACAGGTCCACATGTTCAAGTTTTAAATTCATGCAACGTGAACTTTGACGGAATTAGACAGGAGTAGGGGTTGATTGAAGTGTTTGCTTGCAGTCAAAGGGCACTCGCGCGAGTGGGAGGCATTTAAAAGTGAGATAGCGGGAGTTCAAGGTTTATATGTTCCCGTGAGGGCGAACGGCAATGTTGGGAAGATTAGAGAACCATGGGTGACACGAAGAATTGAGGCTTTGACCAGAATAAAGAAGGCATGGCTCAAGTACAGGCAGTTGAGATAAAGGGGAGATGTACAGGAGATACTGGAGTTTACTGAAGAAGGAAATCAGGCGAGCGGTAAGGGGGCACAAAGTAGTATTGGGTGAGAAGATTGAGTAATCCAAATAGGTACCTTAAGTTTATTAAAGAAAAGAAACCTAGAGAGAGTAGAAGGTTAGAAATCACACAACAACAGTTATCGTCCAACAGGTTCTATTGGAACCACACTAGTTTTTGGAGCGTCCCTCCTTCATCAGGTGATAGTGGAGGACTCAATACTAAGACACAGAATTTATAGCAAAAATGTACAGTACGATGTAACTGAAATTAAACGTTGAAAAATACCTTGATTGTCTGTTGAGTCTTTCATCTGTTTGAATATCATGATAGTTTCACTTCTTTCATGTTTACATCAAACAACCTTTCTTTAAAATTTGCATTCTCAGGTTAGCTCTAAAAATAGGTGATAGCTAAACAATATGTTGACGGTATTAGCCCTCTGTGTTCTCTGTCTATGCCATGATGTTTAGATTGATTCTAATCTAAAAAGTGAGATAACAGAGGATTACATGAATTCATGCAGTTTTTGAGCAATGTATAACGTACCTCTGCAAGTACAAATTCACCCCACAAAATATATGTGTGCATGTGGGTCTTTGTCTGTGTGTATGTGTGTGTGTGGCGGGGTGGGGGGCTGGGGGTTATAAGCGTGAGAGAGAGTGTATGTGTGTTTGTGTAGTGATTGAAGAGTGAATAAGTGGCCGAGCAGATGCTGACAGGTAAGTTTGATACCCATATAGAGGGCCTCAACTGGGACACACACACATTCTCTCTCTCTAACACACACACACACACACACACACACACACACACACACACACACACAGAGGCATCCTCTCAGAGACGTAGACCACTCTACACTCACTACACACACACATACACTCTCTCTCACAATCACAACCTCCAACCCGGAAGACACACACATACAAAGAATTCTGTGGATTGAATTTGTACTTACAGAGTTACATTGCCTAAGGGAAAGACAATGGAATGAGTACATGCCGCAACCCAAAGGACTAGCCACACTACCAAACATCAGGAGCATTTCCGAACTGACAGCCAGACTACTGCGACCACTCGGACTCATAACAGCACACAAACCAACAGCCACTCTCAGACAACAACTCACGAGAATGAAGGACCCGATACTCAACATGAGCAAAACCAATGTAGTGTACAAAATCCCATGCAAGGACTGCACAAAACACTATATAGGACAAACAGGAAGACAGCTAACGATCCGTATCCATGAACACCAACTAGCCACGAAACGACACGACCAGCTATCCTAAGTAGCCACACACAGAGATGACTATCAACATGAATTCGACTGGGACAACACTACCATGATAGGGCAAGCCAAACAGAGATCAGCCAGGGAATTGCTGGAGGCATGGCAAACATCCACAGACTCTATCAACAAACACATCGACCTGGACCCAATATACCCGCCACTGCACCGGACAGCTGGAACTGACAACTGGAAGCGGCAGAGACAGGCCATTATAAATGCCGGAGGAAACAGCACAGAAGCACTTCACAGGAGGCTCCCAACCACTGAGGATGTCACCTAGACAGGGGACGAAACGTTATGCAAGACAAATTCCCAGCTCGGCGAACAGAACCACAACAAAACATGAAGACTTCGGAACTTGACGATATCCATGGTGCTATATTGGCGACAGTACATATCACAGTAGAGGAGGTGCTGAAATGCATGAACTTAGATAAATTTCCTGGCCTTGATCAGATAAATACAAGATACACACTGCAAGTAGATAGATAAGAATTTGCAGTAGCCCTGGCTGATATATTTGCATCACTATTAATCACAGGTGAGGTCCACGGTGAGTGCGGGGTAGCAAATGTTATTCCCTTTTTCATGAAGGGCTGTAAAAGGAAAAACAGCCTGGGAACCGTAGACTGTTAAGCTTAACATTGGTGGTAGGTGCGCTACTTGAGAAGATTATGAGGGATAAGAGATATATGCATTTGGGAAGACAGGATTTGTTTAGGAATCACTGGCATGGCTTTGCGCATGGGAGTATATGCCTGACAAATTTGTTCAAGTTAGTTGATGATGTAAACAGGAAGGTTGACCCGTTAGAAGTCAATAAGTGTAGCGCTGGTAAAGCACAGTAGGTCAGAGAGCATGCAAGAATCAGGAGAATCGATGTTTCAGACATTTCTGATGAAGTGTGGATACCTGAAATGACAATTCTCCTGCTCCTCAGATGCTTCTTGACAGGCTGTGCTTTTCTAGTGCCACATGTTTCGAGTCTGACCTCCAGCATCTGCCGTCCTCACTTTCTCCGAGCGTCGTAGAGTTAGTCTATACGGAATTAAATTACACCAGAACAGGATGAGGCCGTTCACCCCTGAAATCTGATATGCAATCACATTCACAGGCCTATCAGCACCTCAAACCTATAACACTGTACCCAGATTAGGCCATTCAGCACCACTACTCATGGACACAGGAACAAGATCAGTCCATTCAGCTCTTCAAGTCTGTTCGAAAAGAACAGAAAGACTCCACAAATAAATTGGCATATGTGGTATACTGGATTAACAGGAGACCCTTTCGCCCCTCAACCCTGCTTTCATATTCAGTAACATCAGGGCTGATCTGCTGCAGGCCTCGATTTCTGTTTCATCCCATTTCATTGTCGCCCTCAACTCTCTGACGAGTCAAAAACCATTGACACCCTCTTCACCCTATCCCACCAAACATTTCAGTGATACAGCTCCTGTAACTGTGTGGGATAGGGAGACCCCATCAGTTACTAACCTCTGAGAGAAGGAAATATTCTCCACACATATACCTTGGTGTATTGACATGAACAAAGATATGAACACTGTGTAAGAATGACTGGCAATAACATCACAGCAGGATTTGACTGAGAAAGGTGACAAGGGGCATGAACAAAAAAATGAACTTAATGGGAAATAGATGTAAACTGGTTGGGTAATTCAGAACACAATGTGGCTGGTGGAGGTCAATCCTCTCAGTCCCTGGATATTGCTGTGGGCGATCCTCAGAGTAGATTGTTTGGCACAAACATCTTCAGCTGCTTCGGCAATGTCTTTCCCTGCATCATACAATCAGAGATGAGCATGTTCAGTGACTATCACACAATATTCAGAACAATTTATCATGACACCGGTGCTAAAGTGTCAAAACCTGGACAACATTAAAACGTGTGCTGTTAACGTGTAGCAAATATGCATGTAACAGTACCGTTAGACCCTGCACATTTCCACAGAAAATAAAGAGAAGCGCATGCAGAATCTCAAGCTGGTTTCACAGGAATGTGAGAAAGCCTTACAGCCCATCGAAACTATTGGATAAGAAGAGACATAACCCATTCACTATTTCCTGCCTAATACACAAGAATACTTTTTAAAAATAACTGCAAATGTTAAATCCAAAGGAAACAGGCAGGAGACTGGAAGAACACAACAAGCCAGGTGCAGCAGGAGGTGAAGAAGTCAACGCCAATCTTCAAGAGTGGGCGGGGGGTGGTGGGAGTAAGGGAGCTACAGATAAAGAGGCGGGTGAGAGAGGAGGAGGCAGTATGGTGAGGTGTGGATGGCTGAACACAGGAGAGGGTACAATCAGGCTTGTCGACGGGAGGTCTGAATCTGGTTGGTGGCTGGAAAAAGGTTTGATCAGAGGAATGGAAGTAATGGAACGGGCTGGGAAAGGAGTCGGGGGATTGGAAGGGCGACTATTTGAAGTTGGAGAACTCACCGTCGATTCCTCCAGGCTGTAGGCTTCCCAGGAGGAAGATGAAGTGCTGTTCCTCCAATTTGCAGTTTGGTTCATTCTGGCATGGAGGAGGCCAAGGAAAGCAGTGTTGGAAAGGGATTGGGAGGGAGAATTGAAATAGGCAGTGACTGGGATGCCAGGTCAGCGCTGATGGGCCCAGCTGAGATGTGCAGCAAAACATTCCCTTAGTTTACGTTTGGTCTCCCCGATGTAGAGAAGACCACATCCTGAGCACCAAATACAGTAGATTAGGTTGGATCTTACCACCTGGCACATATTCCACAAGGGCCATTCGCTTTGCTAATATTTGTGCCACACTTCCCACCTATTCGTCCAGTTACCCCCACCCGAAACATCCCCTGCAACTGGAATAGATGCATCACCTGTCAGCACACCACTCCCCTCACCTCCCTACAGAGCTCTCCGTATCTATCCAGGTGAGACAGAGTTTCACCTGCCTCTCTTCTATCCTACTTTATTGCATCCTGCTCTCCTGATATGATCTTCTCACGACCCAATTCAATCCCCCTTCCCAATCACTTTCTGACATTACCATCCTTGGGCTCCACTGTTGCCACGGTGAGTCAGATCGCAAATTGGAGGAACAACAATTCGTCATCCGCCTGAGCAGCCTACAGCTCGAAGGACACAACAATGAGTTCTGCAATTTGAAATAGCCTTCCCAGCCATGAACCTACACCATTTCAAGTCCACCTCCTCCCTTCCATTCCGCCTAACGACCCTTCGTTTCATTTAACAACCGGATTCTCTCTCAGCGACCAACCATATTGCAGCTATCACTTGTGTCCACCTATCCCTACTTCAGCAACCTGTTGTTCTTCCCAAAACAAACATCTCCTTCTCTCTTTATCTGCAGATCCCCCAACTCTCACCCTCAGTCAGGAAGAACGGTTAGACTCAAAATGTTGACTTCTCCACCTCCTGATGCCGCCAAGCTACTGGTTTTCTTATACCCTCCAGTTTGTCTGCTAATACACAGGAAGATGAGGAGACTACTCAGCACATCACGCTGGTAGGCAGGAACCACGAGTCAGCCAATAAAGTATATCGTTTTGGATACTGCTTGTGGGGACAGCCTACCAGGAAAAAGCCATAGTTATCAGGTCTCTGGCACTGAGCATGGCACTTTAATCAGAAGGGGAGGGGGGGTGGGAGCAATAGGAAAACGCTACTGGTATGGGACTTACTAGTTAGACGGATTGACAGTAGAATTTGTGGTCAGGAACAGGACTCCGGGAAGGTATGTTACCTTCCTGGTGCCAGGGTCAGGAATGTCGCCGATCGAGTTTACAAGATTCTGAAGGGGGAGGGTGAGCAGCTAGAAATCGTGGTACATTTTAGCACCAATGATATAGCCAGGAAAGGGAATGAGAATCTTAAACGTGACTACAGAGAATTAGTTTGGAAGCTGAAGAGCACGACGAGTAGAATAGGGATCTCAGGTTTGCTACCGGTGCCACGAGATAGTGAGATGAAGAACAATCAGCGAATGCAGCTTAACACGTGGCTGCACGGCTGGTGCAGGAGGGAGGACTACAGATACGTAGACCATTGGGATAACTTCAGGAGAAGGTGGGACCTGTACATGGAGGAAGGGTTACATCTGAACTGGATGGAAACAAATGTCCCGGGTGGAAGATTTGATCTTCCGATTCGGGACGGTTTAAACTAGATTGACAGGGGCATGGGAATCGGAGCCACATGTCTGAGAGGGGGTCAGTTTCAGACAGGACAGTGACAGGATATCTTGAATCTATTGGAAGGTTACTTACGCAATGAAACAAAGGGATCAGTTAAAGTGTGTCTGCTTTATTGCAATGAGTGTCCAGCATGAGAGTGATGAACTTAGAGCATGGATCTGGACTTGGGGCTACAATGCTGTGACCATAACAGAAACGTGGGTTTCACAGGGGCAGGGATGTTTGCTTGATGTTTCAGGGTTTAGTGCACGTTTAAAAAGAAAAGAGGGAACAGCCACCGCATTGGAGTTTTTTCGAGACGACATGATAGCAGGAGAGAGACTGAAGATCTCATAGGTGGGTAGATTCTGGAAAAATGCAAAGTAGCAGCATTGTTGTTTTGGGTGATTTCAAATTTCCCAATATCAAGTGCAACCTCCTCAGTGCAGATGGATCGTATGGAGCTTTTTTGTCAGGTGTGTTCAGGAGGGTTTCCTTACTCAGTGTGTAGACAGTCCGACGAGGGGTGAGGCCATTTTGAATTTGGTGATCGGCAACGAGCCAGGAGAGGTTTCAGATCTCGCGGTGGGAGAGCACTTTTGGTGAAAGTGATCGCAACTGCCTTACATTTAGCATAGTCTGGGAGAGTGAAAGGTGTAATTACGGAGGAAATGTATTTAAGTGGGGAAAAGGAATTTATGACCCTATCAGGCAGGAGTTGGGAAGTACAGACTGGGAGCAATTTTTTTCACAGAAAGGACATAGCAGACATGTGGAGACTATTTAACGAGCTGTTTTTGCGAGTGATGCACAAATCATTTCCTCTGAGAAAAGTAAGAAATGGTAAGATGAAGGAACCTTGGATGACGAGAACAGAGGAGCTTCTCATCAAAAGGAAGAAGGCAGCTTACGTAAGTTGGAGGAAGCAAGGATCTAGCACAAGTTTAGAGATTACAGGCTTGCTTGAAAGGAGCTCAAATATGGACTGAGGACAACCAGGAGGCGGCACGAAAACGGCTTGGCAAGAAGAATTAGGGAGGATCCAAAGGCGTTTCACTCCTACGTGAGGAATACCAGAATGATTAGGGAGAAGGTAGGGCTGATCAGGGATAGTGGTGGAAACTTATGCGTGGAGACTGAGCAGAAAGGAAAAGCCCGAAAAGAGGTTTTTTTTGCTTCGGTTTTCACCAATGAATGATAATTTGTTGCAAATGAAAACTTACAGGAGCTGGGATACAATCTTGACCAGATCAATTTTGATGAAAATCTTTGAAAACATTAAGATTGATAACTCCCCAGGGCCAGACCAGATTTATCCAAGGCTGCTCCAGGAAGCGAGTAAGGCAGTTGCTAAGCTGCTGGCATGGATTTGTGCCTCCTCACTCTCCATGGGAGTCGTACTGGAAGATGGGAAGGAGGCAAATGTTGTTCCACTTTGCAAGAAAGGTAATAGGTAAATCTTTGGCAATCACAGACCGGTCAGTCTCACATCTGTGGTCAGCGAGGTTATGCAAATAATTCTCAGGGATAGGATTGATGACTATTTGGCAAAGCATAGTGAAATTAAAGGCAGTCAGCATGGCTTTGTGAGGGGCAAGTCATGCCTCACAAATATTATTATGTTCTTAGAGGAGGTAACAAGACGGGTCGTCATAGGTCGAGCAGTGGATGCACTGTAAATGCATTTCTGAAAGGCATTTTACAGGGTTCCCCATGGTAAGCTCATTCAAAAAAGTCAGGAAGTATGGGATACAGGAAGATTTCGCTATTTGGATTCAGAATTAGATGGTGGACAGAAGGAAGAGAGTGGTTGTAGATGGAAAGTATTCCGCCTGGAGGTCAGTGTTGAGTAGGGTCCCACAGGGCTCTGTCCTTGTGCCTCAGCTCTTTGTAGTTTTTATAAATGACTTGGATGAAGAGATTGAAGGGTTGATTAGTAAATTTGCAGATGACATAAAGGTTGGAGGTGTCGCCGATAGTATAGAGAAATACTGCAGGCTGCAGCGTGACATAGACAGAATGCAGAGCAGGGCTGAGAAATGCAGATGGAGTTCAACCTGGATAAATGTGAAATGATACATTTTGGAATGTCTAGTTCGAATGCTGAATATTGGATTGAAGACAGAATTCTTGACAATGTGGTGGAACAGAGGGATCTGGGTGTGAAAGTACAGAGATCCCTCAAAGTTGCCATCCACGTGGATGGGATTGTCAAGAAAGCATATGGTGTTTTGGCTTTCATTCACATGGGTATCGAGTTTAAGAGCCACGAGGTTTTGCTGCAGTCCCGAGTGAGACCACACTTGGTAGATTGTGTCCAGTTCTTGTCGCTCTACTGTAGGAAAGACACAGAGGCTTTGGAGGGGGTGCAAAGAAGGTTTACTCGGATGCTGCCTGGACTTCTGGGCTTGCCTTATGAAGAAAGTTTAATAAGCTCAGACTTTTATCTCTGGAGAGACGGACGAAGAGAGGAGACCTAATCGAGGTGTACAAAATAATGAGAACAATAGATCGAGTCAATAGCCAAAGACTTTTCCGCAGGGCAGGATTGACAGATACGAGAAGTCATTGTTTGATGATATTAGGAGGGATGTGTAAAGGAGACATCAGATGTAAGTTCATGACACATAGAGTTGTAAGTGCATGCAATGCGTTGCCATCTAAGGTGGTGGAAGCGATGTCATTGGAGACATTAGTAGCAGTGATCTGAGGGATGCGTAGGTTAGGTTACTATATTTTACATTATGATTAGGTCTCAGCACATCATCGTGGGCGTAAGGGTCTGTTCTGTGCTGTACCTTTCTATGTTCTACGTTCTAAAGTGATCATCACTTTCTTATTACGTAGTTCCATCCAAATGACTTCACTGGACGTACTGTCATGAATATCCTCCCTAAGCACAACCGTAATGCTATCCCTAATCAAAAACGCCACTCAGCTTCGTCTGTGATTCCCCCTTTCTGTCCTTCCTCTTACATCTATACCCTGGAACATTACGCTGCCAGTCTTATCCATCCCTGAGCCACGTTTCAGTTATGCCCATGATATCGCAGTTCCATAATTAAAACCATACCATGAGCTCATTTGCCTTCCCTGTCAGGCCTCTTGCATTGAAATAAATGCAGTGTAACTGGTCAGTCGTACCTCATATGACTTACCCTTGCCTGCCTTGACTGTTTGATTTCTGGACAGTATCAGCCTCACACTTCTCTCTTTTCTAAATATGTCTTTGGATTTAACCCCATTCTCTCACTGGTTTAATGCCTCCCGAGTAGCATCAGCAAATCTTCCATTCCAATTCAGATACAATCCGTCCTTCTTATGCAGGTCAATTCTACCACTGCAGAGATTGCAGTGATCCAAAAGCAGGGAACCTTCTCCCTTGCACAAGATCCTTCGCTACACGTTCATTTTCTCTATCCTGATATTCCTATTCTCACTAGTATGTGACACTGGGAGCAATCCAGATATGATTACTCACATGGAACTACTTTTTGTCTTCCAGGCTAATTTGCTATATTTTCTCATCAGGACTTCATCCTTTTTTCCTTCCTGTCTCATTGCTATCAATGTACAATGATCTCCTATGGGTTATTCTTCCCTTTTCAGAGTATTCTGCATCCTCTGTGCGACATACTTCACTCTGGTTCTAAGGCACCACCCCATTCTGATGTGTCACTCTCAGCTACATAAACGGCAGTCAACGCTCCTGACCAGCGGGTCTCCTATCACGATTGATTACCTGGACCCTTATATACCACTTATTGCACTCGGGTCAGTCTCAGTACCAGTAACTTGGCTGTCAGTGCTACAATCTCCTGAGAGTCTGTGACCCCGACGTTTTCTCAAACAGTATACATGTTTGAGATGGAGATAGCCATAGGAGAATCCTGCACTAACTGCCCTCTACTCCTACTCTTCAGAGAGTTTACCCATCTAACTGACTGGATGCGAAGTTTTCCTACCTTTATGAAATTGCCACTATAAAATCCCCGATTCCTGTAAATTCTTCATAACATTTAACGACCGCTCCCTCTGATCCATGAAATCCAATTTGATTTGCAAGATCACTTCCTGCAGACAATCATCAGGATCATTAAAACTCTCCCTAATCTCCCAAGTCCGACAGAAAGGACACATCACTCTATGAATGGCCGTCTCCGTACACTAACATTCCACAGATCCCAGAAAATGGCAGTCTTGCTGCTTCACAAAATATTCCTCTAGAATATATTAGAACTAATATTTTATATTTTAGAGACTTAATCAAAATATCATAAGATGTGTATTTTAAGAAGTAAACCCTCACTGCACTGAATATTATAGCTTTACTAAAATAAAACAGACGAAGGTTTATCTTTTAAGAGACTGAAACCCACTGAGCTGTGAGTCACAGAGGTGAACAGCACGTAATGGAATCTTCTGTCAAATTTGTCCATGCCGAGCAGATATCCTCACCTAATCTAGTCCCTTTTGTCAGCACCTGGGTCATATCCTTCTAAACTGTTTCATATAAGTATCCAGGTGCCTTTAAAATGTACTAATTGTACGAGCCTCCACCACTTCCTTTGGCAGCTCATTCCATTCACCCACCATCCTCTGCGTCAAAAAGTTGTTCCTTAATTCCCGTTTATATCTTTCCCCTCTCAACCAAACCTACACCCTCTATTTCTGGACTACCTTACCCCAGGAAAAAAGAACTTTGTCTGATAATGCTATGCAAGCCCCTCATCATTTTATACCCCTCTATGTGGTCACCCCTCAGCCTCTGATGCTCCAGGGAAAAACGTCCCAGCCTATTCGGCCACTTCCTACAGCTGAAACCCTCTAACCATGCCAATATCCTTGTAATTCTTTTTTGAACCCTTTCAAGTTTCAGAACATCCTTCCGATAGTCCGAGAACAGAATTGCACACAATTTTCCAAACGTATCCTAACCATTGTAACCTACAAGTGCAACATGACGTTCCAACGACTATACTCAATGCTCTGACCAATAAAGGGAAGTAGACCAAACAGCTTCTTCGATATTCCACCTACCTGCGATTCCACTTCAAAAGAAATATGACCCTGCACTGCAACGTCTATGTGTTCAGCAACAACACCTAGGAATTTTCTATTAAATATAAATATAAGATAATCAGACGCTGAGAAAGGGTGGACAGAGCTTTTCTATTTCAAATATAGTGACGGCGAGCATGAGGGGGCATATCTTTAAATCGAGGGATGATAGGTACAGGACAGATGTCAGAGATAGCTTCATCACGCAGAGAGAAGTAAGGGTATGAAATTCTTTGCCTGCAACGGTAGTAGATTCGCCAACTTTAGGTACATTGAAGTCATCATTGGACAAGCATATGGACGTACATGGAATAGTGTAGGTTAGATGGGCATCAGATTGGTATGACAAGTCTGCGCAACATCGAGGGCCGAAGGGCCTGTACTGCGCTGTGTTGTTCTATCTTCCATGTATCAGTCCAGCTAAGATTGCTTTTCCAAAATGCAGCACCTCTCATTTACATAAATTGAACATCATCTGCCACTGTTCAGCTCATTGGTCCATCCAATTAATTGTAATCCGAAGTAACCTTCTTCACTGTCCACTACACCTCCAATTTTGGTTTCCTCTGCACACTTACTAAGTATACCTCGTATGTTCACATCCAAATCATTTATAAGTACTATGAAAAGTAGTGATTCTTGTGGCACTTCACTGGTCTCAGAACTCCAATCTGAAAAGCAACCCTCCACCACCATTCTCTGTCTTCTAACTTTGAGCCAGCTCTGTTATCAAATCGCTAAATCTCCCTGTATTCAATGAGATCTTACTGAAGTCCATATAGATCATGTCCACAAATCGGCCGTCATCAATCCTCTTTGTTACTTCTCCAAAAAACCTCAAGTTTGTGAGACATGATTTCCCACACATGAAGCCATACTATCACTAATCAGTCCTTCCCTTTGCAAATACTGTATATCCTCTCCCTCAGGATTCGCTCCAACAACTTGCAATGCACCTACATCTGGCTCACCGTACGATAGTTCCATGGCTTGTCATTACTACCTTTCTTAACCAACTACTAGTCTACCGGCATCTCACCTTTGGCTATCAATGAGGCAAATATCTCAGCAAGGGGCCCAGCAATCACATTCCCAGCTTCCCACAGAATTCAAGGGGACACCTGATCATGTCCTGGGAATTTACCAAACTTTATGCCTTACAACACACCCGACATCTCCTATATGTTGGATATTTTCAAATTGTCACCATCTATTTCCCCAAATCCATATCTTCCATCTCCTTCTCCACAGTAAACACTGATGCCAAATATTCAGTTAGTATCTCCTCCATCTCTTGTGGCTCCACATATAGGCTGCCTCGCTGCTCTTTGAGGGATCCAGTTCTGTCTCGAGTTATCGTTTTGTTCTTAAGGCATTTATATAACAGAAATTCCTTTAGATTATTCTTACCTATTTGACAAAGTTATCTCATGTCCCCTTTTTGCCGTCTTGACTTCCCTCTTATGTTGCTTCTACTGTCTTTGTAATCAGGATCTTTTGGATTTTGGATTTGAATACATGCAAACTTTTACATCCTGATAAAGCAAACGAGGGCAGTCAAGCCTTGATTAGTGATAGAGAACAAAGACACCAGGGGTTTCAGGTCTTTTAAATTTGCGTCACATGTCGACAGGGTGGTTAGAAAGGTGTTGAAACACATACCTCCATTTTTGAGATCTTTGAGTATAGGAAATCGTTTTGCTGGCTATATACAGAATGTTGGTGAGGCTTCTTCTGAAATTCTGTGTCCAATTCTGGTTGCGCTGTTATCGGGTGGATATTATTAAATTGGAGCTGTTTCAGAAGAGATTTACCAGGATGTTGATGGGAATGGATGATTTGAATTATAAGCAGAGGCTGGATAGATTGCAACTACTTTCACTGGAGTGAAGGAGTCTGAGGAGTGATCGTATTAGAGGGGGAAGGATAATGTCAATAGTTGGTTTCCTTTCCATGGATTGGTTGGATTACCGGGTCTGTTTTTGTGCTGTATATCTTTATGACTAACTCTCGCTGTCTGTGAATTCCTCGATCTTCACAACTCTATCACTGTCACCTCATCCAGGAGGATGCGCGATTCAAGACTGGGTAAATACTTTTTAAGGTGAGAGGAGAATGGCTTTAAGAAGACGTTCAGGGTTTTTTTTTAATTTTGTGCAGACAGTAGTTGTTGTGTGAAATGAGCTTCCAGAGGAAGTGGTAGTTGTGAATACAATTACAATTGTAGGGTTGCACAGTGGCTCAGTGGTTAGCTTGCTGCCACAGCGCCAGGGTCTCAGGTTCGATTCCAGACTTAGGCGACTGTCTCTGTGGGATTTCCACATTCTTCCCGTGTCTGCGTGGGTTTCTTCCAGGTTCAGGGATGTGTAGATTAGGTGAATTAGTCATGGGTGGATATAGAGGAGGGGAATGGGATTCTTTGAGAACGACCTTTGGACAGCGACGTTGTTTGCATGGGTTTGGACAAAGCGGAGGCACGTGGGAATAGTTCAGTTTGGAGTGATTGTTGACGTGGATTGGTTGGATGACCGGGTCTGTCTTGGTTCTGTATATCTCTACGACTAACTTTCAATATCTGTGAATTCCGCTTTCTTCACAAATCTATCACTGTCACCTCACCCAGCCTCAGAACTCCTCCTTATCTCTAATTCTTCTGCAGGCTCAAAACCCACACTAGCTCTGCTGTCACAACCATCTCCATCGCTGTGACATTTTCGAACCTCACAGTCCTCCCGAAATCTAATCTCTTCCAGCCTCATTATCCTCCCGATTTCTAATCTCTTAGAGTCTCTCAATGCGCTGCTATATGTGCAATTCCAACCTTGAGAATACCCTCTTTTTACTTTGCATGTGCCGATGGTATATTAGATTCCTGTACCCTCTCCCCAGGCTCCAGAATTTCCTCCTGAACACCTCCATCTCACTTTACTCCCAAAATCGTCAAACAATCATTTGTCATCTTATCTAATATCATCTCTCTGACCTGAAATTCAAATGTGGCTTGTCATATTCCTCTGTCAATCATCTCAGTGGTCAACAAGACAGAAAAGGACTGTGTGGTCTATTATATTTGTGACAAAGAAAACTACTACCAACCTATCCAAATATATTTTCCAGTAGTTGGTCCAAAGTGTTATCTGTCCTGGCTCGCCAGTGTACACCCAAATACATATTAAATGTTTTCGGGATTCCTTTGTCTCCCACCCTAACAGACAATGAGGTTTAGTGCAATTGTTGCTCTATGATGGCTTAACCCAGAAGAATACGCACCAACTGGGTCTTTCCATCCAGAGATCATTCACAAGTTGGTAAATTTGGCAGGATCCCAGAGAGAGTGCATAGGAGATTTACCAGGATGGTTCAAAGAATGGGGAATTTTAGTTGCAGAGACATGGGTCTTGATGATACACATCAACTATATACATCTGCAAGAGATGGACTCTCCTTCTTCAACCTCTGGTGGCCTGGGCTGGTATGACCTTCAGGTTAAAATACCACCAGTCATCTCTCCCTCATGAAAGAGCAGCCTTACGGTCTGCTAAGGCAATGTTGTCTTTACCTTTTAAACAGTGATGCCACAGTGCCTCGGGGGTGAAGAGGGGAAATGCTGAAGGTGGTGGAAAGGATACTATTCAGGCACAGTGCTTTGTCCTGGGGGATGTTCACTTTCTTTCATATTGTTGGGAGCTGCACTGATGCAGACAAGTTGAGAATCGTCCAACACAACCTGTTGTGACCTTATAGATAGCAAAGAGACATTGGGGAATCAGGGGTTTAGAGAAACTGAAATTGTTCTCCTTGTAGCAAAGGAAATTGTGGAGAGCTGTGAGATAGGCATTTACAAAAGATATACATCAAGTTGATAAACTTAACACTCATCAGCTCATCATAAAAGGACTATAGGACGGATATTGAAGAATTCGGGGAGATCTATTTAGAAAATAGTTCTATGCAAAGGTAAACTTTTATGCAACAAATGAGAACGAACTGGAAAACAATACTCATATACAATTCAAATATCCAGGTCCTCATGAATTGTGTAATTCTGTTAGAGTTTGGCGTTGCAATTACTGCGATTACCATCTGAATGTCCACCTGTAATATCCTGTAATACAAGTTTACAAAACCGGTGCCTGTCAGTTAAGATTCGAAACTCAAACCAACCCTTCCTCCTGCCGCAGGATGACTGGAGACATTACCCCTTGTGGACATCAGCAGTCAATAGAGAGGAAAATCTATGTGGGTTTCTATGAGTTTGCACCTTGGAACTTCATGTGACTGAACAGAACAGATTTTTGACACTTGGAACAGAATAATCTAAGAGTTGGTGAGATGCAATGAGCAGGATTTGCTTCATTTCATTCCTTCTGAGCTGCCGCTGCACCTCACGAATAAGACTTTGGGTGTGAAAGGCGAATGCATCTTGATGGGGAGGTAATCGCCATTCTGAAGAATGGTCAGCAATGCCCTTGCAGTCGTTCCATAGAGTATCCCGAAAATGATAACAACTGATCATGCTGCTCACTGCCCAGAGCTCCCAGGAAATGTTTAGAAGAATGAGTTGGGAAATGTCCGAGAAAAGGATAACATTAATGTTCCAAGAGGATTATAATACAGAGAGATATTCATAGGAGAAGTGAGCAACATGTTCGAAAATGGAATATAACTTGGGAAGTTGTGAAGTTGTTCATTTTCGGGAGATAATAAAAGAACAGCGTACTATTTAAATGGTGTAAACTCTAGAAAGCTACAGGTAATTGTGCAGAAAACACAGAAAGCTAGCACGCAGTTACAACAGGTCATCAAGAAGGGCAATAAGAATGTTGTTCCTTATTTTAAAGGGTTTGCCATGTAAGTGTTCGTAGTAAACACTTAGGGCAACTGTCCAAAATGCGAATCAGACCGCATCTGGAGTAATGTAAAATGTTTTGGTCCGTTCATGTGATGAATTGCATCACTTCATTGGAGGCATTCCAGAGAACATTGTCTGGGATAATCCCTGATTTGGAGGGATTATCATTTAAGCAATGGCTGTTGAAGTTGGGAATCTTCCCCTTGGATTTTGGGAAAATGAGAAGTGATCCGATTGAAAAATATGTGATTCTTAAGGGGTTTGAAAGGGTAAATACTCAGAAAATGTTTCCAAACATGTTGGTGTCCAGAACCAGATTCTGCGTCATTTACAGAATCAGTCGTTCTGTTTCGGATTCATCAGCCTTATGGCAACACAGACATGGGTAGGGGGTTTCTGTAGCAATGGAGCTGGGGTGAGGAGGAGATAAGCAACATTTAAGAGATTGTAATTTCTGGTTTGTGATTGTGTAGAAGTCTGATCAGAAGCTTACGAAGGGGTCAGAATTTCGAGCAATATTGTGCAGAGCGTAGTTCTGCCTCAGAGATATCCCAGTCAGAGGGAGGGGCTTAGCTGTAAGGGAAATGAATTTGTAATAGCAACTGAACGCATTAGGTTCAAACATTGCAACGTTTCATTGGAAGAACTTGCACTGAATCAGGTAGATAAAAGCGTGATAAGCAATTTGATAACTGTAACAGTGCAGCAATGGAGAGAGATTTGAACAGATTAGATTACATACAGTGTGAAAACAGGACCTTCGTCCCAACCAGTGCACACCGACCCTCCGAAGACTAACCCAGTCAGACCAATTTCCATCTGACTAATGTACCTAACACTACGGGCAATTTAACACGGCCAATTCACCCTGGTGCTGTGATGCAGCAGTGCTAAACACAGTGCCATTCTGCCACCTGGTGAGGATGATGATGCGGTAGAGCGGGGCATTGTTAAAGTACGTGTGAAACCCAACACGATATTTTGAACGATGTCACCTCCTGGAAGAATGTAGGTGAGAAACAGGAGGGACGAAGGATTATTACTGGAGGGACACCATATAAAGGAATTCAGAAAGGAAAGGGAGAGTGGAGATGGAGCAATAGTTTCCAACGACAGTGAGGTCAAATACTAGATTTCGCAGAATGGGTGAGAAGGATATAACTAGAAAAGACAGACAGACAGAACAAAGAACAGTATCTGTGATATGGTAAGGGAGACTGATGAGGAGGAGGAGAAGACAAAGTTGTAGTGTCTGTAGTGTAGTGAGGCTAGGGGAAAGGGTCAAGATGAGCTCTAATTAAGCTTGACAAGAAAATGGAGAAAGCTGTTAGTTTAAGACTAAAACGATTAGCATCACATGAGGCAGTTTGGCTTAGTAGGCCAACGTAAGGGATGGAAGCAGCAGAGGCAGCTGATCGGATTGTCTCAATATTAGTGACAGAGAAACTGCATGTGCTCCTCACTTGTTGGAGAGAATGGAGAAGACAGGATGATGGACAGTATTTAACAAAAAAACAAATCCTGGGTTAGTGATAGTTAAAATGAGTGAAAAAACCTGATGTATTTAGCTTCTATCCAGAATATTAAAATGTACAACGGAAGTCCGGATTTTATTCCCACCTCGGTTGATTGTGGAATCTGAATTCAATAAAAAATACAACTGAAATTAAGAACCGACTGATCTCCATTGAACAATTTTCAATGGCAGAATAAATCCCTCATGCCCTCCCGGAAAAGATAACTGCCAATGTAGCAGTGGCCCAGCAAGCTACTCATTGTCTTCACCACTGTAAAGTCTCAGCAAAGAAAATGAACTGGATGGACCACATGACATCTTCCAAGGCACCAGAAAATGCAACCACTGAATCAACCCTCTCGACCCTGCAAATTCCTCTTCACTAACATCTGGCGCTAGTGCGAATATGTGGACAGGTGTCTCACAGACTAGTCATGGAACAGCTTGACATTGTCTTACTCACGGAATCATAAATTACTGACAATAACGAGAACCTAACATCACCATTCCTAGATATGTCCTATCCCATCTGCAGGACAGATCAGACAGAGGTGGTGGCACAGTGGTGTACAGACAGGAAGGACTTGCCCAGGGAGTACTCAGCATTAACAGAAGACAGCAGGATGTCTCATGGCTCCTGCTGATTACAATATACCGTCCTCCCTCGGCTGATGAATCAGTACTCCTTCGTGTTTAGCAACACTTTTCGGAAGCACTGAGGGTGAAAATGGTGCCAACCGTACTCTGCGTATGGGTTTTCAATATGCACCACTAACAGTCTCTGCAACAGGAATAGTGACTCAGCTGGTTGGGTCCTAAAGGACGGACCTGCTCAACTTGGCCTGCAGCAGGTGGTGAGAGAACCAAGACGAGGGAAAAACATACTTGATCTCATTGTTGTAAATTGACCAGCTACAGATAAATCTGTCCATAACAGCAGCAGTAAAAAGGACCATCACACAGTCCTTTGGAGACAATGCCTTGCATTCAAGTGGAGAGTAGTCTCCAGAGTGTTTACAGACACTATCACTTTGCTGAATGGGATATAATTCGAGCAGATGGCGGACTGCAAAACGGGGCATCGTGAGGCGTTGTGGTACAACAATAGCAGAATTGCACTCCAGCACAACCTGAAATCTCATGGCCTGGTATACCCCCACTTAACCATTACCATCAGAATAGTGCATCAATCCTGTTTCAGTGCAAAGTGCAGGATGGTATGCCAGGAGGACCGTCAGGCATACCTAAAAGAGGTAGGTGAAAGTGAGGACTGCTGGTGATGCAGATCAGACAAAATTAGAGTGTGCTGGAAAAGCACAGCGGGTCAGGCAGCATCTGAGGAGCAGGAAAATCGATGTTCTGGGCAGGATCCTTTCAACGGTATGAAAGGATCCTGCCAAAAACTTCGATTTTCCCTCTCCTCAGATGCTGCCTGACGCGCTGTGCTTTTCCAGCACCACTGTAATCTTGTATCATAACTAAAAGACCTACCAAACCAGCATGCTAAACAGCACAAGCGACAAGAAACAGAACTAAGCGATCCCACAACCAATGGATTAAATCAGAGCTCTGCAATTCTGCAACACTCAGTCATGAATGGTGATGGACAATTAAATAACTCATTGGAGGAAGCATCACAGAATATCCCCACCCTTACTGATGGAGGGGCCTCACACATTCATACAAAAGATAAGACGACAGCTTTTGCAGCAATTTTCCATTTCAGCCTTCTCCAGTGGTCCCCATCATAGATGCTCAACCAATCGTTTCAGTTCAAATAATATCGAGAAATGGACAAAGAGTGTAAGGGGTATGATCCCTGCCAACATTCGGGCGATGGTACTGATGGCTTGTGCTCCAGAACTTTCCAACCACAAACCACAGTACTGTTCCAGCACTGGCATCGACTGACAATGTTGAACGCTGCCTGGGTATGTTTAATGCAGAAACACAGGAAACAGCCAACCCAGCCAATTTCCCTCCATCAGTCCACATTCGATCAGTAGTAAAGTAATGGAAGGTGACGCCAACAGTGCTCTCAAGCAGCAGCTGCTCAGCAATAACCTGCTCAGTGATGCCCAGTTTAGGTCCTGTCAGGGCCATTCAGTTCCTGAGCTTTTTGCAGACATGATTCAACAAACTGACAAACAGCTGAATTCCAGAGATGAGCTGAGGGTGACAGCCTAATCCCACTCCAAAACCGCTATTTCTACATCAGTGACTTCGCCCAACCCCACCCCAGTCTCAGCTCATTTGGTGAATTTCTTACTCTCACATTCAACTTACATGTAACCTCAAGGATATCTTTAACTCAGCTGCCCAAGTGCTCACTTGTACCAAAACTTGTTGATCCAACAAAAGGTTCCTATTCAGAAGCAACAAGAACTTAAAATTCTCACCCTTGATTTAATTCTTGGCTGTGAACATTGCGATCTACCTGCACCACACAACATTTGAGATCTCTACAACTTATTTTCTTTCAGATTCCCAACCATGTTGATGCATTGCTTCACCTGCCTGGCTCTTTCTACTGTTGTCAAGGCAACACGCTCGGGAATTCCCACCCGCACGCTCTCAGGTGTGCTTTCCTCCTTGAAGCTAATCCTGAAGTCCTGCTTATTTGGCAATGTGTTTGATCACCTGGCCTAATATCTCTTGTGTCAGAAGTTACAAAAATAGTAAAAGTACAAACTGTTTTGATTTGCACACATGTTGTCACCTCTTCTGAGTGAATAATCTGTAACATCTCTGAGCGAACTAAATTTTGGGAACACCTTTACCACAGGAACTGCAGCAGTACAAGGAAGTCAAACATCATATTCTCCACCGGCAACCGTGGCATTGATCATTGGTATCTGTGGAGGGAGAAACACAGCTGATATTTAAGGGAGTGCAAAATGAATTACAGTGAATGAAAATGGTGCAGAATTTGACAGTCAGAAATGGAAGGAAAATCCACTTATTTTGGAAAAAAAACTAATTATTGATCGTTAGAGATATTGTTGAAAATGAAATCCGTTAAGATAGCAGCAAATGCTCAGAAGCTGAGTAGCAGTGTAAGACTCATTTATAAAAGTTCCGTGAAAGTAACAGTAAAGCACTAAACAAGCCAACACGTTGCGTCCGAAGACTCTAACAACCCCTCGCACATCACCAAGGACATTTAGCTCCCAGGCCTCCTCCACACTCAAATCCAAATCATATGATGTCTGAAGGAAGAATGCCTCATCTTCTGCCCTTGGTATCCTCCAATAACATGGGATCAGTGTGGATTTGAACAGATTCTACATTTACCCTCCCCCCACGTCATCCTAGACACAAATTTCAAACTTGGCACCGTCCTCTTGACATGTCTTTCCATTTCATTTTCCTTCCCACTGATCGGCTGCTGCCTGACCTGCTGTGCTTTCCAATATCACGCTCTTGGACTTTGAAAACATCCTGACTCTGGCACAGAGTGCAGGATTTACACAATCACTCCCTGTTAGGGAAGGCTGTGCATCCGTCCTGCTGCAGCTTCCCATCACAAACTTGACAGCCGAGGATCACTACCCTCCAATAGATTCCAGCGCTCACTCGGGCCTATTGCCATCTGAGGCAAACACAGGCCTGGGAATTTCAAATTTTTGTTTTCCGATGTGCTCTAATTTGCTGTAAAACTTCTGAGCACATACCAACCCCATTTCCCTCCCTCTTCCTGCTGGTCATTTCTTACCTTTCGTGTGTTCTGCACATTCACATTCCCAATGCCTTGTTCACAACAACACTGAGCTGCTCGCGAGGTTGATCATGTGGTCAAGTATAGCCCCGCCCCTCATTCACTCCGATTGTTTGGCGCTCTAATCCAGCGCCCTGTCCTCTTAGTGGTCCCGCGCTGACATCAATCACCCGTGGCCCATTGTGGGCTGTTGCATGCACAGCGCTTCTGCTTTACTCCTGCTCATCAGATAAAAGAGAGAAGGGTCATTCCTGTTTCTCCCATTGTCAGAAATTAACAACAACTACTTGCATTGTATGGAGCTTTCGACATTGACAAATCTCCTAAAGTGCTTCATGAATGATGGAAACGTTGATTAAAGAGAACGATTTAAAATTCATCTTAAAGGAGGCCAGAGCGGTTAGGGAGGATATCCCAGAAGATTGTGTCTTCGGCAGCTCCAATCTTGGAGTGATGTAGGTGTGGAGCTGTTTACAATGGAGACAGTGAGTGGCTAACAGTAGGTTAACAACCCCACGTCCTAGCCTACTACCCACACACCACACCTTCCTATCGCAGCCTGCCATTATACACTACCAATGGTTAGCCACTAACACTCTCCATTAACAGCTATTCACCCTCCCCGCCACATCATTATCCATTCCTTTACACAACCATTCTTATCGCTCTATCCCCACCTATCCTTTAATCCTTATATCGGCCCCCACCCCACCCTACCTTCTGCATATAAACCATTTTTTTCCGGTAACATCAGCTCAGGATCACTGAGATCTGAAACTTTATCTTTGATTTCTCTTCACATATGTTGCTAGAACTGCTGACCTTTTCCAGAACCTCCTGGTTGTTGTTTCTGATTGCAGCATTCACATTTCATTTGGTTTTAATTTACCGTGAATTAGTAATTCATGTGTAGCAGTGTCTGTCACAGTCTCTGCAGTCTCTCCCACTCCCTTCACACTCACTGAGTGTCCCCTCACAGTGGCTCTGCGCCTGAACAGATCATGGTCACGTGTCATGCTGTTCACTCTCATTGACTGCAGGGCCACACCAACTCTCCTTCTCTTAGTTGATGAGCTGCTGTCAATCAGGCGGGTAAGGTTATGAGGTGAGTGGTGGGATCGTCCTTCTCTCTGCCCTGCGATGAGCTTCGTTATTGAAATGGGGCAGTAGGACAGAGCACAGGGGTTGAGTCTATACAACCCATTGGGGCTGTTGTCTCTCCATCTGGAGTTGCTGAAAATCTGTCGCAATTCCCTTGTCATTTGCCCCTAGCCCTCCAAATCGTTGTTTAAAATTGAGAATTCCAAATCTATTTGAGAATAACTGCTGAATCTGTCTCCAGCTGCCATTCAGACTGTTCCAGATGCTCAGAACTTACTGAGTAAAATAATCTTCACATTTTAAACCTGCATTATTTGTCAATTATCTGAAAGTAGTTTCTAAAAATTGTGTCAGTGTTGACAATTCCTCTCTGTCTGCAAATTAAATATCCTGGAAACAAATCTGCACCTGGTCGAAATCTCTGCCTAACCTCCTCAGGTCTAAGGACAATTATCTGTGTTGCTGCTGGCTCTACATTAAAGAGGAATAAAGACTATTTTAAATTATTAGCGTCATACAGAAGTACAGCACAATTCGTCCAAGCCAACTAGAAATCCTAAGCAAATGGAGTACCACTTGCCAGCTATTGGTTCATATCCCTCGAACCCCTTCATATTCATGAACCCAGTCGGATGCCATTTAAATATTGTAATTGTATCAGCCTCCACTACTTGATCTGGCAGCTCACTCCATACATAGACCACACTCAGCTTGAAAGCAATGCCCCTTGAATCCCTTTTAAATCTTTGCCCTCTCAACTTTAACCCATTTGCTCTTGTTTAGACCCACCTAACCTGGGGAGAAAATACCCCGGCTGTTCACCTTATCCGTGCCCCTCATGAATTTATAAATCTCCATGAGGTCACTTCTCAGTCTTTGACTCTCCAGAGAAAATAGACCCAGGTTATTCAGTCTTTCCCTGTCGCCCAAATCTTCCAACCCTGGCAATGTCTTGTCTGATCCCTTTCGCATTTCACACCATCCTTCCGAGAACTGGAAAATTCAAACTTTGCATAGAATTCCAGAAGTGGCTTAATCAATGTTCTCTTCAGCCACAGTATGACGTCACAGCTTCTGTATTCAATGTATTGACCAATATATATAAGGGTACCAAATGCTGCCTTGAATCCCATGCCTACCTGCAACTCTACTTTCAAGAAAAAAATGAATCTGCACTCCATGGTCGTTTTGTTCAGCAAAACTCGCCAGTACCTTAACATTGATCGCGTAAATCCTATCCTGATTTGCCTTTCCAAAATGTTCAGCCCAGATTTATCGAAATTGAGCTCCGTCTTCCATTTCACAGGCCATGGCCCATCTGATCAATATCATGTTCTATCTGAACTAACTTTCATCACTGTCCACTACACCTCCAATTTTGATATAATCTGTAACCTACTGATCATACCACATATATTCACATCCAAGTCATGTATATAAGTCATTCTCTAATGTCGCTCAGGGAACGAATCTGCCATCTTTATCTAATCTGGCTTACATGTGACTCCTGACCTATAGCAACGTGGTAGTCTCTTAACTGCCTTCTGGATAATTAGGGATGGGCAATAAATGCTGACCCGGCCAGTGACGTCCTCATCCTGCGACAAATGAAAAACAAGGTTAAGTTTTGCTCCTTCTCTAGTAGGTGCATCCTACAATATGAACCAAACATTTTCTCGTATACACTGAAAAAACACCTTTCCATCTAAGCCCTTCACAGGATTCCGAGGCTCAGTTTGGAAAGGTAAAACTCCTCATCATTACAACCACATTATTCTTTCAGATAACTGAGATCTTCCAGTAAATTTGTTTGTCAATTCCCCGCTGACTGTTGGGTGGGGGCGTGGTGTCGATCGCACATTCCCAATAAGGAGATCATCACTTTTTTTATTTCTCCGTTCCAATCAGATAACGTACCTGGATGGGCTCCCAGGAATGTGCTCCCGAATCCCAGCTGTAATGTTATCCCTAAGCAAAAACGCCACTCCCCCTGCTCTGTTCTCCCTTTCTATCCTTGCTATAACATTTATATCTTGGAACATTGAGCTGCTAGTCCTATCCACCCCTGAGTCATGCCTTTGTAGTTGCGATATATGCGATACAGTGCCATGTTCAAAACTATTACCTGCGCTCATCTGCCAACTGGTCAAGACTCTTGCATTGAAATAAAAGCACTGTAACTGGTCAGTCTCACCTCATTCTGTGGCTTGCTCTTGCTTGTATGACCTCCGAACAGTACCAGCCTCACATGTAAATCTTTTCTCTCTGTCTCTTTGGGTTTAATGCCTCCTAAGCAGCACTAGCATACCTCCCTGCCTGGATTTTAGTCCCCTTCCAATGCAGGTGCAATCTGTCCTTGTTATGTAGATCAGATATACCCCAGAAGAAATTCCCATGATCCAAATATGTCATTCCTTCTCCCCTGCAACAGCTCCTTCGCCACACATTCATCTCCTCCATCCTGCTATTCCTACTCTCACTAGCATGTTGCACCGGGAGTAATCTATATATTACTATCCTTGAGAACCCGTTTTTTAAACTCCTACATAACTTCTTGTATTCTCTCATCAGGACCCCCTTCATCTGTCATTGGAACCATTGTGCAATGACCTCCCACTAATGATTCTCCGCTTTGAATATATTTTGCTCCCAATCTGAGGCATCCTTGATCTTGGCATGAGGGAGGCACTTTCTGATGTCTCACTACCAGCTTCAGAAACGGCAGTCTGTACCCCTTATTAGAGAGTCCCCAATCACAATTGATTATCTGGAACCTGATATATGTCACATTAGAGTAGAGCCAGTCTCAGCACCAGTAACTTGGCTGCTCGTGCTACATTTCCCTGAACGTCTATTAACCACAACATTTTCCAAACCAGAATACTTTTTTAGGTGGGGACAGGCACAGGAGACTCCTGCATTACCTGCCTAGCCCTTGTACCTTTCGTGGATGTAACCCATCGAACTGACTGTTTCTCTAGTATCCTACCATCCTAAGACTGCCACCTCTGACACCCCCTGGCTCTTGTCAATTCCTAACTGCTTGCAATCACTCCACAATCATCTGATGAAGGAACAGCGTAACGAAAGCTAGTTCTTCCAAATAAATTTGTTGAACTATATCCTAGTGTTGTCTGATTTTTAACTCTATCTACCGCAGTCTAACATCAGCGTCTCCAAATCATTTAATCCCTCCCCAACCAATCCATGAAATCCGATAGGACTTGCAATCACACCTCCTTCAAATATAATCATCAGGATCATTGAAACTTTCCTTAATCTCACACATCAGTCAGGAGCAGCACGTCACTCGAAACAGGCCATCTCTCCGTGTTAACAATCTACAAATCCAGAAAAAGACACAGTCTTACTGATCTACAAAATACTGCCCCCGACTAACTTAATGCCTATGTTTTAAATTTTAAAAATGTAATCTAGAAACCGTAAGACATATTAATAAGAAGCCATCACTTTACTCACTACTGTAGACGGATCAAACTAAAACAGAATAAGATTGATGTTTTAAGAAATTGATACCCACTGAGATGATCCCCGGCTGGAAGTAGTTCTGAGATTGAGGTCTTTCTGAGAGCAGTTGTTAAACGTCACTTTGTGCCTCTTTTCTCCCAGTTCCATTTCCAGAGAGGTTTCTAACTTCATAGCCAGTCAGCTGAGAGAGTTCACTGCTGTCGTGTTATTCGCTGAGTTTTGCCTCTGCTGTACAGACCAGTATTTATTGGCCATTTTTATTTGACTTGGAGAAAGGTGGCAGAAACTGCCTTCCTGAAATGTGGCAGTCCATGTACACCGGCGATGTTTGGGCAATGATCCCCCTCTAGCCTCACAGCCCTCTCACTATATGTAATGCCCATCCAGTCTCACATCCCTCCCTATCTCTGTAATCCCCCCTCCAATTTCAGGGATTATATGTCTGTGATATAGGATTTTTATTTCGATTCATTTTTTGTTTCTTTTATCTCAAAAATATAAAATAAAAATCCAAAAAAGTAAAATATTTTCTCCCCCCATACAGACTTCTGTGAGATGATCTTTTGGAGAGGCCAATACATGGACGTTTCAGTGCGTAATCTCAAATTGTACACGTAGAATGACTGACCTTTTTGTTTTGAACCTTCGTAAAAAGGGAGGCAATGGCCGAATGGTATTCTTGTCCGACGAGTAGTACGTGTAATGTTCCGAGGATTAGGGTTAGAATCCCAACATGGCTGATGGTGCTATCTGAATTCAATAAAATCGAGAATGAAAAGTCTAATGATGACCATGAAACGATTGTCGATTGTTAGAAGAAAAAAGAAATAGTTCACTAATGTCCTTTAGGGAAGGAAACTATCAACCTCACCTGGTCTAGCCAACATATAACTCCTGACCCAGAGCAATGTGACTGACTCTCAACTGCCTTCTGGGAAAATACCAACATTCTCGGGGAGAATAAACAAAAAAGATCTATTTTTAAATTGTGGATGAGAGCTTTTTTCAAAAGAAATTGTGTTTTCAAAGTAATAAAAAAAAACACCTCAGTTGAATAGCACTATAGACGCTGCAATATTTAGAGAGAACTCAAGGAACAAATACACACAGCGATCTCTGATATAAAGTCAGAATAATGTTGTAATAGTGGGTGATTCATTTTTTCAAACATTGATTAAGAATACCATAGTGTGAAAGGTTTGATTGGTTCAGAGTTTGTGAAATGAGTTCAAGACAATATTCTTTATCAATATGCAATATTTCTGTCAGAAATCGAGCAACACCTGAAATTTTCTTGGCACATAAGATAGGGAAAGGAACGAAAGTAATAGTACGGGAACAGTTTGGGTGGGAGGACATTGGGAGCACCATAGAGAAATACCTGTACAACTGACCACAACGGGTGAGCTACCTGATGACTGGAGAGTGGCTAATGTTGCACCTTTGTTAAAGAAGGGACATCAGGAGAAACCTGGGAACTGTAGACCTCTGAGCCTGACTTCAGATGTGTGGAAGCTGTTGGAGGTGATTCTGAATATTAGGATTTGCATATATTTGGAGAGCTAAGGAATGATTCGGGATATACAGTATGATTATGTAAGAGGGTGTCTCACAAACTTGATTGAGTTTTTTAAGTTAGTCACCAAGAAATCAATGACGGCAGGGCATTAGACATTGTTTTTTTTTAGAAAAGCCTTTGAAAAGGTTCTGCAGGGGAAACGAATTTGTAAAGTTCGATCACATGAGATTCAGGGACAGCTTGCCAACTGGATAGGTAATTAGCTGAAAAGCAGGAGACAGAGCAATAGTGGAGGGTTGCTTTTCAGACTGGACGTCTGTGACCAGCAGTGCTCCACTGCAATCGGTGCTGTGTCCATTTTTATTTGCCATGTATATAGATGATTTGGGGATAAGAATAGACACAGTATGGTTCGTTTGCGTGACATAAAAAATGTTAAAGTGGATCCTAACAAAGATGATCTGTGATTGGAAAGGGATCTTGATCAATTAGGAGAATGGGCTGAAGAGAAGCAAATGGAGTTTAATTTGATTTACCGGGACGGTTCAAGGAATCACGTTTTTTGGTCCATGATTTTTTTTTTCTACATTAGCCATTCCTGTGACCGAGGTGTAGCTAATACACATCAAGCATATAATAATATCAAATGGATAAATGGTGCAAAGGTTTTAGGCCCTGCAAATATTCAATATGTAGTGTGCAATGGCAGGCTATGTGATATCAAGGCCTGGTGTGTTGGGTAAGGGGCTAGGAGAAAGGTCTAATCTTATTCAACATGATATTGAGTCTGTAAGGCTGCACAGTCCCCAAGCAGAATATTAGGTTCTGCGTTTCCAGCTTGTGCTGAGCTTCACTGGAATGCTGGAGCAAGCCTGAAACAGAGATGTTTGCCAGGGAACAGAGTGGTGTGCTAAAAAGACAGACAACTCGATGGTATGTTGTGGCTCTTGGATACTGAAGAAGAAGAAAGTCAATAGGCACGTGTTATACCTTGGTCGGTTATAGGGGAATGTGCTGGATTGGCGGTGGGTCCTGTTTGGAGTGAATGAGGAGTGGATCAGGGTGTCTGAGAGGGAACTGTCCCTGCATAAGGTGGACAAGGGATGGGAGGGAATGTTTGATGGCGGCATCCTGGAGTTGACAGAAATGACGTCAGATGATCTGTACTCTGCCTGCAAGTAACCCCGAGCTTCTCGTTGCTGCCACTTTAACACCCTACCCTGTTCTCTCGCTAACATCTGACTCAGGCGTACTGCAGTCTTCCAGTGGAGATCAGCATAAGCTGGAAGAATACTTCATTTTGCGCTTGGGAACGCTGCAGCATTCCGGACATAACACGGAATTCACTAGTTATCTGGCCTGAACTCCCTCATGTCATATGCCCCTAACTCAGACACCAGGTCTTGTCATTACATAATTCGCCATTACACAATACCTATGGTTAGCTACTAACATTCTCCATTAAGAGCTATTCACCCTCCCAGCCAGATCTTTATCTACTCCTTGATCCAAATGTTCTTCTCGCTGTGTATAATATACCTTCCGCATAGAAAACGACATTTTCATACCATCAGTTCTGAGGAAGTTTCACTGGATCCGAAAAGTTAACACTGATTTCTTTTCACAGATGCTGCCAGACCTGCTGACCTTTTCTAGTATCTTCTGATTGTTGTTTCTGATTTACAGCATCCACAGTTCATTTGGTTCTAATTTACTTGGAGTTTCTAATTCAGGTCCAGTGACCTGCACCATGTGTTTATAAACACTCCCAGTTAACACTAACGCCATTTATACACAGTGTCAGCTGTTTCTCCCACTCCCTTCACATTCACTGAGCTCCCCCTCACAGTGACATTGTGCCTGCACAGCCCTTGGTCACGTGTTATCCACACCAACTCACCTTCTATTGGTCTGGCACTGCCGTCAATCAGCCGAGCGCCATTGAGAGGTGAGTGGTGGGAACCTTTCTCTCTCTGCCCTGGGATGAGCTTCATCATTCACAATGAATGGGGCAGTATCACAGATGACAGGACTAGCAGCTATTCAGCCCATTGGGGCTGTACTCTCTCCCTCTGGAGATGGTTCAAATCTGTCCCAATTCCACTTCCATTTGTTCATAGCTGTCCAAATCTGTCCTTCAAAAATTACATTCCAAATCTGTTTGAGAATGACTGCTGAATCTGTGGATGAACTGTGGATGCTGTAAATCAGAAACAACAATCAGAAGATGCAGAACCGTTCCCGATGCTCAGACTTTACTAAGTAAAATAATCTTCACCTTTCAACCTTGCATGATTTGCCAAGTTTAATAGTTCCTAAAAATTGTGACAACGTTATGATTTCTCTCTCTGACTTTGTAAATTAAATAGCCTGGAAACAAATCTGCTCTTGGTTGAAATCACTGCTTAAACGTTTCAGCTCCAAGGAAATTATGTCCACTTCTGCTACCTCTCAATAAAAGAGATGCATATTTTAATTTATTAGTATAATAGAGATGTACAGCACAGAAACAGACCCTTTTGTCCAAAACGCCCCTGCCAACTGGGGATATTAAATCAATGGAGCCCCATTTGCCAGCTGTTCGCCCATAACCCTCTAAACCTTTCCTATGCATATCCCCAATCATAGTGAATGGGGCATCATCACAGAACACAGGGGCTGGGGGCTATTGAACCAATTGCGGCTGTCCTTCTGGAGATGCTGCCATTCTATCCCAACCCCTCTCCTATTTGTCCATAGCTTTCTACATGTTTCCTTCAAAAGTAAAATTCTAAATCTGTTTGAGAATAACTGCTGAATCTGTGTCCAGCTGCCATTCAGACAGTTCCAGATGCTCAGAACTTACTGAGTAAAATAATATTCACATTTGCAACCTGCATTATTTGCCAATTACCTGTTAGTAGTTACTGAAAATTATGACAACGTTAATAATTTGTCTCTGCCTCTCTGTCAATTACATCTCTCTGAAAAAAAAAACTGTTCCTTGTCAAAATCATTGCTTAATCTTCTCATCTCCAAGGAGAATTATCTAAAGTTGTACTACTTGTCCAAAAAAGAGAAACCTATCATAATTATAATTTATTAATGTCATAGAGATGTACAAAACTGAAACAGACCCTACAGTTCAACTCGTGCATGCCAACCAGAAATCCTAAACTAATGGACTCCCATTTACCAGGTGGCTGGCTCATGTCCCTCCAAATTTTCCTCTTCATGTACACAATCAGATGCTTTTAAATGTTACAACTGTACTAGCCTCCACCCCTGCGTCAAGCAGTTCATTCCAAGCACACACCACACTCGACGTGAAAATGTTACCCCTTAGATCCCTTTTTATCTTTTCCCTCTCCCTTAAGCATGTTCCCTCTAGTTTGGACCACCTAACATGGGAAAAAGACACAGACTGTTCAGCTGACCCATGCCGCTCATGATTATAAACCTTAATAAGGTCACCTGTCAGGCTCTAAATCTACAGCGAAAATAAAGCAAGACTATTCAGGCTTTCCCAATAGTTCAAACCATCCAACTCTATCAAAGTCCTTGAAAATACTTTCTGACCCTTTTCAAGTTTCACAACATCATTGCTCTAACAGGGAGTTTGAAACTGAAAACAGAATTCCAGATGAGCTTTAATCAATGCCCTATAGAGCCATAATTTGACGTCGCAACCTCTGAATTCAATGCATTGACCAATAACAGAAAGTGTACCAAACGCTGCCTTCACTACCCTGCCTACCTGCGACTTTTCGCATTCCACTATACCTCCAATTTCGGTCTATTTTGTAAACCTACTGACCATACCTCACATATTCACATCGAAACCCATCTCTCATCAGATGATTTTCCTATCTCGACCCCTCTGCTTCCATTCTGCTCTGTAATTTTATTTCATTTATTTTATTTGCCTTTGAAAAATGTTTTTCACTGTTCTGTACCTCATATTTCTTGATTGTCTCTCTTTCCCTCGCTCCCCACTCTCTCTTCACCTTTTGTCCTCTCCTCTTCCTCCTTTGCTACCCTTCTCCCCATTTTCCATTTTGCGTCTGCTTCACCCATCCCCCAATCAACCACATATTTTGTCACATAACACTGGTTTAGCCTTGGTCATTCTCAGCTCCGAATCTCCGTATAATCTCTCTCTGCACACTCATTATCACCTCTTTAATGCTACCTTTACTTCTAGAGCCAAGACTCCCCTTCTCTCAGCCTATTCACATTCAAGTCATTTACGTAAAAAGACCTAGTATCTGTCCCTGCAGCACACTCCTGCTCACAGGTCTCCAGTCCAGAAAGCAACCCTCCATCACCAGTCTCAGTCTCCTACATTCAAGCCAATCTTCTTTCCGAAAGGCTAGTTCTCAATGCATTACATGTTATCTAACCTTGCTAACCAGTCGACTTTGTGGAACCTCGTTGAATATCTTTTCGAAGTACATATTGACAACGTCCACAGTCTGCCTTCAATCTTCTTGGTAATTTCTTCAAAAGACACAACCAAGTTAGTGAGAGAATCTACCATGCACAAAGCCATGTTGACTATCCATAATCATTTCATGCCTTTGCAATCACATGTTAATCCTATTCCTCAGGGTCCCTTCCAACAACTTGCCTGCGCTGGCATCAAGCTCACAGTTCCATTGTTCCGCGGCCTTTACTAACAACCTTTCTTAAAATCATTGCACCTCCCGTCTTCCAGAATATCACCTGTGACTATCTTTGATATAAATATCTCTTTGATGGGCCCAACAATCACCTCACTGGCTTTCCACACAATTCGGAGATACACCTGATTAGGCCCCATTGATTTATCCACTTTGATGCGATTTAAGACAACTGGTACTAACACCTCTGAAATATGAACATTTATCAAGTTATCACTATTTAGTTCTCCAAACCCTTTAGCTTCCATGTCACTCTCAAGTAATAAAAATGATATGTGAAATACTCGCATAATATCTCTACCACCTTCTGTGGTTCCATAGATGGCCTTGTTAATCTTTAAGGGGTCCGATTTTCGAACTGGTTATTCTTTTATCTGCGATGGATTTGCATCAGCTCTATGGATTCTGTTTCAACCATTTCCTCGAGCTATTTCATGTCCCATTATTTGCTCTCCTGATTCACACTCGAGTATACTTCCGTAAGAACGTGACCCTGTGCACATAACCCATCCGATTCTGCCATATTTTCACTCAGGAGAAGCAATTCCCCTTCAAAAAATCTCAGAAAGTTTTCCGAATTCAAGAATCGCAATTTTTTTCTAACGTGATCAACAATGTCCTCCAACGCATTTCGCCCAATTCCCACACGGCCACCTTTACCCCACCACTTCAACCACAATAGGAATTTTACCACAGGCCTCACCTTTCACCTCAGTAATCGCCAGATACAGCGCATTAACGTCTGCCAATTCTACTAACTGCTGTCAGACCACACCACCAGCGACATATTTCCTTTCCCACCGGTATCTGCATTCTAAACAGACGATTCCCACTGCAACTCCCTTGTAGTTACGCTGGTGGGTTCCGTTTGGAGGTGGCGGAAATGTTGTCATATGATGTGATTTATGCGATGTTGGGAGGGTGGAAGGTGAGCACCGGGGGGTTCTGTCCTTGTTACGGTTGGAGTGGTGGGACTTGAGGTGGAGAGGCGGAATATGCACGAGATGTGTCGGAGGGCAACTTTAACCAAGTGAGAAGGGAAAATGTGGTCTCTAAGGACTGAGGCCATGATGTGTTATGTGATGGAACTGGTCTTCCTGGGAGCAGATACAGCAAAGGTGGAGGAATTGGGAATATGCGATGGGATTTTTGCAGGCGGTAGGGTGGACAGAGTTGAAATCCAGGTAGCTGTGGGAGTCGGTGGGTTTGTAAAAAATGTCAGTGTCAAGTCGGTCGTTCTTTAATGAAGATGGACAGGTCCAGGAAGTGGAGGGAGAGAGAGGTGTCATAGATGGCCCAGGTGAACCAGGAAGGGGAGGGAGTTGTCAGAGATGGTCCAAACGTACCCCACCACCAATGTCTGTCCTCTCAACTTAAAAATGTAGCCCCGAGTCTTGAAACTGCCATGTTCACAGGAAAGGATAACGAATATTAACTCTATCGATACCTTCAGTATTTTATTCACTTCTATCAGATCGCCTCTCAGCATTCAGCTTTCAATGAAAATTTACAACAAATCCCACATTTCCTCATAACTGAGACATTCCGTACCTAACAACATCCTGGTAAATCTCATCTGAAAGCTATCCAGCTTAATAATATTCTTCCTATAACTGGGCGACCAGAATCGGATGCTGTATTGCAAAAGAACGTTCACCAATGGCCTCTATTATCTCAGCGTGACTTCCAACTCGTATATCCAAAGTACTGAGTAATGAAAGCAAGTGTGACACGCACATTTCAAACCATTCTGTCTATCCACGTTTGAAACTTCAAACATTAATGTACCTGAACCCCGAGGTCTCCCTGTTCTACAGCACTGGAAAAGGTCCTACCATTTATTGTATAAGAATACCTTCTTTGTTGACCCAAATTTATTCAGATTGAATTCCATCTCCGGTTTTTCAGCCATTCAGCCATATCATCGAGATTCCTTTGTAATCTTAGAAAACCTCCTTCACTGCCCACGATGCCATCCTTCAGTCTTCCATCCCATCACACATGGCTCTCTGTGGTACAAATATCTCTGATGGGGGCCCCAAAGTTTCTTCCCTAGCTTCTCGCTATCCCCTGAAATACATTTGATTTGGCACTGGGGATTTATCTAACTTTGTGGTTTAAGACCTCCACCACCTCCTCTTCTATAGCGGGGTCCTTTTAAGACATAGAATAATAGATATGCACAGCATGGAAATAGATCCTTCGGTTCAACTCTTGCATGATGTTTCTGGTCTCATTTGCTGGAACTTTGTCAATATTCTTCACAACCCTTCCTATTTATATACCCATTCAGATGTCTGTTAAATGAATTTCTATAAGCCTCTGCTCAGATCCCTTCGGTACACCCAATGTTGGAAGGCTTCCAATCAGAAAAACAACCCTTCAACAATTGTGGATCCAAATTGATAACTTTGCATGAATCCCATTGGTTCTTCCCTTTTGGAACAGCCTTCCATGTGGGATCTTATCATAGTCGTTAATATACTCCATGTAAACCACGTCATCTGCACTGACCTCATCAGTACTTTCAGACACCATTTCAAACCTCTCATTTAGATTAATCAGACAGGATCTTCCTGTAACAAATCTGTGCTGACTATACCTAATCGATTTCTGCCTTTCCAAAATGTTGATTCATCCTTTTTATCAGAATTATTTCAAACAATTTCCCTCCCGCTAATGTCAAACTATCTGCTCTATAATTACTTGGCCTATCCCTGCTGCCATTTTTGAACGAATGAACCACTTTTGCAACCTCCAGTAATGTGGCACTTCACCTGTGTACAGAAAAGCATGAAGTATATTTCCAGCAATCTCCTGCATCACCTCTCATAGCAGCCTGGGATGCATTTCATTGGGCGGGAGGGTGTTCTCCACCTTTATGCCTGTGAAAGCATTTAATACGTCCTCCTTATTGATCTTAACAAGTTCTCGAACCTCACCATCACAACTGAAGTCCCCGGCGACAATGTCTTTCTCGTGCGTGAATATAGATGGGAAGTCTTCATTCAAGACCTCACCTATTTCTTCTGGTTCCATGCACAGATTGTCCCTTTGGTTTCTAACAAGCCCCAATGTTTTGCTGGGATTCCTCTTACTCTAACTGTACTGATAAAATAACTTATCGCTTTTCTTGAATATTATTTTCCAAATATATTTCCTGACCATTGTTTTTCCCTCATGTTTTCACAATCCCATTGTCCTCTCTGTGTTTCGCCAGTTTTATTGCACTGCATTTGTTTTGTCAAACTCATGATATTGCTTGCTCAATATTCGCTGGAAGTGTTGCATTTGCCTTTCACTCTTATGGGAACACGCTGGCCCTGAATTCACACTGCTTCACTTTAAAATACTCCTACTTTCTGAATATAGACTCAGGTGCAAGCAGTGTCTCCTAGTTTGTGCTAGTCAGATCCTGTTTCTTGACAGTGATAATATCCATTGATAATGATAATCTAATGGTAAGTGTACTTCCTCAAATTTGGACACTTCAGTTTTGCACTATTCTTATCTCTTGGAGGTGGCACGGTGGTTCAGTGGTAGCACTGCTGCTTCACAGCACCAGGGAGCCGTTTCGATTCCAATCTCAGGCAGCTGTCAGTGTGGAGTTTGCACATTCTCCCCGAATCTGGTGGGTTTCCTTTGGGTGCTACGGCTTTCACCCACAATCCGAAGATGTGCTAATTAGGTAGTGTTCTGAAGCTGCTTGAACCCTGCCTATGTCTGTAACCTGGCCTCCTTAATATCTACGTGACGTCCTCCCGTCCTAAATCATCTTAACTCCTCTATCTTCCACTACACTCTTCATAACAATATCTGTATCAGTATAACCTTAGCCTGGAAATACAACTTTCCCTATCTCATTAAACCCTACTGCAATCCTTCTCCCTGAAGTTCAATTTATCAATACCGCCCTCTATGTCTGCCTTTTCATTCTCAATGCCCACGTTCCTCACAATGTGTGTTATCCTTTCCATGAAAAAATGCTTCATGTCTTCAATATGCCATATCAACGTAATCTCTTCCACACGCGAAAACTCTCAATTACCTTTAATTTTCTCAAGCCAAACCATCATCACTACCTGTAACCTACTCCTGTCAAGAAACCTCCCGCTGTCAGTAAAATACTGCATCCCCTCAACACTCTATTAGCTTCGGCAGCACCTACAACCCTCCCTTTCGACATAACCTCTTCCAGTCTCTAAATCACTATCAGTCTGTGAAGACCCTACAATTGCCCCTATCTGTGTGATCCTCTAAGGTCCCTGCAGCACTGTCGATCTGACGAACCCAATCAAATGTTTGTAACTCTCTTGATCCAGTTCTTACAAGACTCACTATCAAAGTAACATCCTCCTGTTGCTATCACTAACATAGTAAATGTAATATCCTCCAGTCTCTCCATCCATCTCCCTCATCTCCATAATCTTCTCCAGCTCTTATACCCCTATCTGTGTAAACATCACCCCTTCTCCCAAAACCCTCCCTTCTGCAGGAACCTCCTCCAGTTTGTACAATGTTTTCTTATCTGTAAAACAGTCTCAACCAAAGCTGATGTTCCTATCTCTGCTAAAATGTTCCATTCCACACCCTCCATATTTAAATATCCTGCAGAACCTAAATAACTTGGAAGAACCGTAAAAAAACACTACATTTGACAAACATCAACTAACCACAGAAATGCATGACCCAATCTCATGAGTTTCCTCACTACGGATGATGAAGTACACCACTATAACTGGAAGAACACATCCATGCAAGGACAAGGCAAATAGAGATACGCACAATAATTCCGAGAAGCATGGTATTCCAACCAAAACTCTATCAACACACACATTGACTTGAATCCCAATTACCACCCTCAGAGAAAACAATTAAAGAAAACGACTCTCCATGGGGAATAACGTCATCAACCCAAGGAAACCTAAACACAGAAAATGAAAGCAGATCAATAAAACCAGTGCTTCACTGGAGTCTCATTGATGTTACCTAGTATGACGACGAAACGTCTGGAAACGAACCTTCCAGCTCATCGAAGAAAACCTACATCTTTTGAGTATAAGAGTTGGGCGGTCATGTTGCAGCTGTACAGGTCATTGGCTAGGCCACTTTGGAATATGAAAATCTGATCTCCTTCCTTTCGGAAGGATGTTGTGAAACTTGACAAGGTTCAGAAAAGATGAATAAAGATGTTGCCTGGGTTGGAGGATTTGAGATTTAGGGAGAGGTTGAATAGGCTGGAGGTGTGTCCTCTGGAGCGTCGGAGGCTGAGCGTGACCTTATAGAGTTTTATAATGTCATCATAGGCATGGATAGGATGAACAGACAACGTCGTTCCCTTGTGTTTGGGTGAGTCCAGAACGAGAGGGCATAGGCTCAGGGTGAGAGGACAAAGATATTAAATGGAACTGAGGCAAAATCCTTTCACACAGAGGATGGTGAGAACAAAGAACAAAGAATATTCCAGCACAGGAACAGGCCCTTTATTCCTCCAAGCCTGGGCCAATCAAGATCCTCTGTCTAAACCTGACGCCTATTTTCTAAGGATCTGTATCCCTCTGCTCCCTGTCCATTCACGTATCTGTCTGCATGCATCTTAAACAAAGCTATCGTTCCCATTCCACCCGCCTCCTCCGCTGGCAATGCGGGACAGGCACGCACCACCCTCTGTGTGATGAACTTCCGAAGTATAACTCCACGAAACATTTCTACTCTCTCTTTGAAATCATGACCACGAGTAATTGAGTCTTCCACCCTGTCTCCGGCTTTCGTGATTTTCTGGGTCTCAATCAAGTCCCCCTCAATTGCCTTCTTTCCAATGAAAATAATCCAAATTTACCGAACTTTGCACCCCGTCCATACCAGACAATATCCTAGTGAACCTTTTGTGCACCCTCTCCAAAACATCCATATTGTCACAAAGATCGTCCTTTTTAACTAAAAGCTGTTCCTTTTCTCAAGGATACCGTGTCTTTGTTTTCTTTTCCAGAGGGGTCATGAACAGGCCGGGCTCCAAGACGGCTGAGTATGGGACAGAGATGAAAAGCCTTTTTGTTTGTACATGAACCGATGAGACTTTAGGCCAAAGGATTTATGTTTTTCGAAGTTACCTGTATAAGTCAAGGTGGTGTGGCCAGCTCTCGAGCGGAACAGAGCAAACAGAATAGAGCGCATTTTAAGGGCTTGAAATATCGGCCCACAAGACATGACACAGAAATAGTGCTGAAGGGGTAACATAGAGCATGAAGTTCACGGGCTCAATTCCCACCCTCTTGTGGGAGGATTATTTTCAACTCTGCTGTACTGAGCCAGCATGAAACATCAAAGGGAGTGTTACAGTTATCCGTCCAGGCCTGTGCTCATCTGCGCCAGTGCCTTCAATTCTTCTAACTCTGAGAACAGTTCCTATCTCTGTAAACTCCTCCAATGCCTACAATCCCCTATATATTTGAAACCTAGTCCAATTCTGACTACAATCCCAACCTCTGTATATTGCTCCAATGTGGATGATATGTCCAATCTCAGCCATCTCCACCTTCAGTCAATGTCGTGATGCTCATTTCTGCCATCTTGCACAATACTGAAAGTCCACCTTGTTTCTGTTACATCTTTCAGCCCTTACCAAACTCCCTATCTGCGTACCTTCTTCCACCCCCATCTCACAAGATATCACTGTAACCTTCTCCTGACCCAAAACACTCCTGCCTTACGTCCTATAGCGCCAGACCACCTTTGTAACCATCTATTATCCCTATAGATGTCCCTATCTGGATGAACTACTGCAGTCACTATAGCCATTACGGCCTTTGTAATCTGCTCAAATCCTTACAGGCCTTCCTGTGTAGAGCCGTCAGAAGCCACTTTAACCCTCCCCATGCCTTCAACCGCTTCCAGTGTCTGCAATCTCGTCTATCGCTGTGACCTTCTCCAATCACCACAATGATCCTTAACTCTACCTACTCACATCACTACTAGCATTATTATGTTTGTTACCGCCTGAAGCCACTAAAACCATCCAAGTATCGAAAACGTCCTCTTTATTGCTGTATCCAACCCAATCTGTCACTTTCTGAAATATCCTTCAGTCTGAAGAACCATCCAGAGTCTACATCCCTCTGTATTACAATCTTCATCTAATCACGACAATCATCACCACAAACCTCACTATCGCAGTAACCTCTTCCACCTCCTTGCTATCCCTGTATACCATTCTGTCCCTACTGCACTCGCATTGCATCATTTTCTCTCGACAACCCTCACGATTACAATGAGCATTTTTTCTATCTCTACAACCCAGACCACCCCTCGGTAAACTCTTCTTCTTTCTGCTCCCCTCCCTGTGCAAGCAAACCTAGAGTCATTAGAAACGTTTGTGTATTACCTCCTCCAGAAACAAAGACGATTTTATTTCGACAACCAACAGCACCTCCTATAATTTTCCCTGTCACAGTAACCTTCTCCAACCCATGTATATCTGTACCACCCTTTTAAGTCATTTATTTCAACGTCCACATCCCGGCCTATTTCCATCATCTTCTCCAGACTGAATGATCTTCCCCAGGTCATTAATCTCGATCAGAATCCACGGGCCTCCTCCAATCAATACCACCCTCCCTAACAATGTAATCACCTCCACTAAATCCAACCCACCCTAACTAGGTTATCTGCCCCAGTTCTGACAATCTTTGTATGGGGGTGAAAACAGGAACAGGGCACCGAGTTAGATGGTTAGCCATGATCATATTGAATCGTGGGGCAAGATGTTAGGGCTGAATGGCTTACACCAACCCTTGTTTCTCTGTTACAATCCCTGTCTCAGTACCTTGTTCACTCACTACAACTCTCAATATCTATGTCACACTCCCTGTCTCTCTACCTCCTTCAGGCCCTACTAGCCTGCCTATCTGTGGAGGACTCCCTATCTCCGTATTTCCTCCATTCTCTACTACCCTCACTACCTGTGTAACACTCCCTGTCTCTCTACCTCCTTCAGGTCGCACAACCTCTTTATCTGTGCAACACTCCCTGTCTCCGTATCTCCTTCAGTCCCTAATAACCTCCCTATCTGTGTAAAAACCCCTCTCTCCGTATGTCCTTCAGTCCCGACTTTCCCAATCTTGTTACCCTGCCTGTCTCCGTATCTCCTTCAGTCCCTGCTACCCTCCCTATCTGTGTAACACTCCCTGTCTCCGTATCTCCTTCGGTCCTGACCTTCCCTATCTGTGTAACACTCGCTGTGTCTGTATCTCCTTCAGTCTCTTCGCGCTTCCCTAACTGTGTAACACTCCCTGTCTCTGTATCTCCTTCAGTACCACTGCCCTCACTATCTGTGTAACACTCCCTGGTCTCTGTATCTCCTTCAATCCATACTACTCTCACTGTCTTTGTAACACTCAATGTCTCCGTATTGCCTTCAATCCCGACCTTCCCTATTTGCGTAACACTTCCTGTCTCCATATCTCCTTCAGTCCCGGCTACCCTACTTATATGCTCCAGAAACAACAATGCTCACCTTTTGTCAGGCCTACTCTGTTATTGCTTCAGAAGCTTTATCACTCCCCATCTCTCAGGTCTACTCTTTAACAGCTCCAGCTTCTGTTTTACTCCCCATCTGTCAGCCCGAATCCGTAACTGTTCTGGCAGCTATATCACTCCCCTTCTAGCAGGCCTACTCTGTAATTGATGCAATAGCTATTCACGCCCCATCAATCTGGCCTTTTTTCTTACTGTTCCAGTAGCTACATCACTCTCCATCTGCCAGGCCTACTCGTAACTGCTCCAGCATTTGTAACACTCCCCGACTATCAGGCAGAATCAGTAACTATCCAGCCACTATATCACTTCCAATTCAGCAGACCGACTCTGCAACTGTTCCATCATCGATGTCATTCCCTGTCTGTCAGGCCTTCTCTGAAACTGTTCCAGTAGCTTTATCAGTTCCCATCTGCCATGCCACTTCTGTAACTGTTCGAGCAGCTACGTCACTCCCCAACTGTCAGGCCGACTCTGTATGTGCTCCAGCAGCAATATCACTCACCACTTGTCAGGCCAACTCTATAACTGCTCGATCAGTTATATAACTTCCCATCTGTCAGGCTTACTACGTAACTAATCCAGCAGCAATGCAACTCTCTATCTGCCAGGACTACTTGCAACTGCTCCAGTAGCTATATCACAGCACATCTGTCAGGCTGACTCTGTAACTACCTCCAGCAGATACATCAATCCCCATCTGGCTGGCCTACTCTGTAATTGCTCCAGCAGCTATGTCACTCGTCATCTGTCAGACCTATTCTTTAAATTCCCCAGCTTCATATCACTCCTCGTCTGTCAGGCCGACTCTGTAAGTGTTCCAGCATCGACTTTTCTCCCCATCCTCCGACCGACTTTGTAATTGCTCCAGCAGCTATATTCCTCCCAAACTGTCAGGCCTACTCTGTAATTACTCTAGCATCTCTATCACTCTCCATCTGTCAGGCCTACTCTGTAACTGTTCCAGGAGCTACATCACACCCCTTCTGTCAGGCCTATTCTGTAACTGCTCCAGCATGTGTAACACTCTCCATCTGTCAGGCCGAATCAGTAACTGGTCCAACCACTATATCACTCCCACCTGAAAAATGTGTTGCTGGAAAAGAATAGCAGGTAAGGCAGCATCCAAGGAGCAGGATAATCGACGTTTCGGGCATAAACCCTTCTTCAGGAATGAGGAATGTGTGCCAAGCAGGCTACGATAAAAGGTAGGGAGGAGGGACTTGGGGGAGGGGAAAGCGATAGGTGGAAGGAGGTGAAGGTGAGGATGATAGGCCAGAGACCGGGTGGGGTGGAGAGGTCGGGAAGAAGATTGCAGGTCAAGAGTTCAAGGGTAGGTACTGAGATAAGGTGGGGGTAGGTAAAATGTGGAAGCTAGAGAAATCTGACTCATCCCTTGTGGTTGGAGGGTTCCTAGGCGGAAGATGAGGCGCTCATCCTCCAGGCGTCGTGTTGCCATGGTCTGGCGATGGAGGAGGTCAGGGACCTGCATGTGCTTGTCGGAGTGGGAGGGGGAGTTATAGTGTTCAGCCACGGTGCGGTTGGGTTGGTTGGTTGGTGCGACTTTCTTAGAGGTGTTCTCTGAAACATTCCACAAGTAGGTGGCCTGTCTTCCCAATGTAGAGGAGGCCACATCGTGTGCAGCGGATGCAGTAAATGATGTGTGAGGAGGTTCAGGTGAATTTGAGATGGATATGGTTGGATCTCTTGGGGGCTTGGAGGGAAGTGAGGGGGGAGGTGTGTGCGCAAGTTTTGCATTTCTTACGGTTGCAGGGGAAGGTGCCGAGAGTGGAGGTTGGGTTGGTAGGGATGTGGACCTGACAAGGGAGTCGCGGAGGGAGTGGTCTTTCCGGAAAGCTGATAGGAGTGGGGAGGGAATTATATCCTTGGTGGTGGTGTCTGTTTGGAGGTGGCGGAAATGACGAAGGATGATACGATGTATCTAGAGGTTGCTGGGGTAGTAGGTGAGGACCAGTGGTGTTCTGTCCTGGTGGCGAATGGAGGGGCGGGGCTCAAGGGCGGAGGAGCGGGAAGTGGAGGAGATGCGGTGGAGAGCATCGTCAACCACTTCTGAGGGGATATTGCGGTCTTTGAAGAAGGAGGCCATCTGGGTTCTTCGGTATTGGAATTGGTCCACCTGGGAGCAGATTCGGCAGAAGCGAAGAAATCGGGAATATGGGATGGCGATTTTGCAGGGGCAGGGTGGGAGGAGGTGTAATCTAGGTAGCTGTGGGAGTCAGTCGGTTTATAGTAAATGTCCTTGTTGAGTCGGTGGCCTTCCAACCACAAGGGATGAATGCAGCTCACTCATTCTCCCTCCCCCCACCTTATCTCAGTCCCAAGCCTTGGACGCAGCGCCGCCTTCTTGACCTGAAATGTTCTTCTCGACCTCTCCGCCCCACCGACTGTCCGGTCTATCACCCTAATCTTAATCTCCTTCCATCTATCGTATTCCCATCGCCCCTCTCCCAAATCTCTCCTCCCCACCTTTTATCTTAGCCTGCTTGGCACACCTTCCTCAGTCCTGAAGAAGGGCTTATGCCTGAAATGTCGATTCTCCTGCGGCTTGGATGCTGCCTGACCTGCTACGCTTTTCCAGCAGCACATTTTTTTTAACTCTGATCTCCAACATCTGCGGTCCTCACTTTCTCCTAGTTGACTAGATCACACCCAGTCTAGCAGACTGACTCTGGTACTGTTCCATCACCTATATCATTCCCTGTCTGTCAGGACTACTCCGTAACTGCTCCAGCAGCTATATCACTCCCTAAATGTCAGGCCTACTCTGTAACTCGTCCGGCGCGTTTGTCACTCCCCATTTGTCAGGCCTACTCTGTATCTGCTCCAACAACACTGTTACTCCCCAGCTGTCAGGCCTTCCCCGTAACTGTTCTCGAAGCTACATCACTCCCCATCCAACAGGTCAACTCTGCGACTGCTAAAGCAGCTGTATTTCTGTACATCTCTCAGGCCTACTATATAACTGCTCCATCAGCGATCTCACTCAACATCGGTCCCGCCTACTCTGTAACTGCTCTGGCAACCATAATCACTCCAGATGTCTGTGGCTTACTTTGTAACTGCTCCAGCAGCTGTATACTCCCCGGTGGATCGGCATACTGTGCAACTGCTCCTGCAGCCATATCACTCCCCATCAGTCAGGTCTACTATCTAACTGTTCCTGCATGAGTATCACTCCCCATCTATCAGACCTAATCTGTAACTGCTTCAGCATATATCCCTCTCCCCATCTCCCAGGCCTGCTCTCTAACTGTTCCAACATGTCTATCCCCCCCATCTGTCAGGCCTACTCTGCAACTGCTTCAGCAGATAATCACTCCCCATCTCTGAATCCTACACTGAAACTGCTCCTGCTTCTACATCACACCCCATCTGTCAGGCCGAAACAGTAACTGGTAGAGCAGCTTTATTTCTCCACATCCAGCAGGCCTGCTCTGTAACTGTTCCAGAAGCTATATCACTCCCTGTCTGTCCGGCCTCCTCTGTAACTGTACCAGCAGCAAGACCACGCCACATCTGTCAGGACTATTCTGTAATTTTTATAGCAGATATATTACCCCCATTTATCATGTCTACTCTCTAATTTCTCAAGCAGCTATGTCACCCCACATTCGGCAGGCCAACTCTGTAATTGTTACAGCAGCTATATCATTCCACGTCTGTCCGAACTCTTGTGTAACTGTTCCAGCAGCCATACTCAGCCCATCTGTATGGTCTACGCTGTAATTGTTCCAGCAGTGACAACACTCCCAATCTGTCAGGCATACTCCGTAACTGCTTCAGCAGCTGTATCACTCCCCATCTGTCAGGCTTACTCAGTAATTGCTCCAGCAGCAAATACACTCCACATCTGTTTGACCTTCTTTGTAACTGCTCCAGCAGCTACATCACTCCCATTCTGTCGGGCCAACTCTGTAATTGCGACATTCCCCATTTCTCAATCCCAGCTATATTCCCCATTTCTCAATCCTGCATAGAACATAGAACATAGAAATGTATGTCACAGAACAGGCCTTTAGGCCCATGATGTTGTGCCGAGACTTAATCATAATGCAAAATAGAGTAACCAAACCTACGCACCCCTCAACTACACTGTAACGGCTCCAGCAGCTACATCTCAGCCCATCTGTCAGGCCTATTTTTTAACTGCTCCAGCAGCTATATCACTCCCCATCTGTCAGGCCGAATCAGCAACTGGTCCAGCAGCTTTATTTGTCCTCATCCAGCAGGCCTACTCTGTAACTCTTCCAGCAGCTATATCACGCCCCATCTGTCAGACCTACTCTGTAATCTCTGCAGCATCTATATCACTTCCATCTGTCAGGCCTATGCTGTAATTGCTCAAGTAGTGATATCACTCAACATCTGTCAGGCCGACTCTGTAACTGCTCCAGCAGCTCTACAACTCCCCATTTGTCATGCCTACTCACTAACTGTTCCAGCAGCTAGATCACTCCCCATCTGTCAGGCCGACTATGTAATTGCTCCAGCAGCTATATATCTCCCCATCTGTCAGATCTTTTGTGCAACTGCTCTCGAACTTTTCTCACTGCCCATCTGTCAGGCGTACTCTGTAATTGCTCCAGCAGCGATATTGCTCCCTATCTGGCAGGCCTACTCCGTAAATGCACCAGCAAATATATCACTCCACAAATGTCAGGCCTACTCTGTAACTGCTCCAGCAGCGATATCACTCTCAATCTATCAGGCCTACTCTACAACTGTTCAAGCAGCTACGTCACACCCCATATGTGACGTCAACTCCATAACTACTCCAGCAGCGACATCACTCCCAATCTGTCAGACCGACCCTGTAGCTGCTCCAGCAGCAAGATCACTCTACATCAGTCAGGCCGACACTGTAATTGCTCCAGCACAAGCATCACTCACCATCTGTCAGGCCTCCTCTGTAACTGCTCCTGCAGCTTCAATACTCCCCATATTTCAGGCCGATTCTGTGACTGCTCCAGCAGCAATATCACTCTCCGTCAATCAGGGGAATTGTGTTCCTCCTCCAGCAGCGATATCACTCTCCATATGTCCGGCCTTTTCTGTAACTGATCCAGCAGGTATATGACTCCCCATCTCTCATGCCTACTCTATTGACACTCCATTGGCCGCATCACTCCCCATCTGTCAGACCTACTGCGTAAGTGCTCCAGCAGCTATATCGCTCCCCTTCTGTATTACCTACCTTTAACTATTCCTGCAGCGACATCACTTCCATCAGTGTAGCCTGCTCTGTAACTGGTTCAGCAGCTGTATCATTCCCCATCTGTCAGGCCTACTTTTTAACTGCTCCAGCAGCGATATCACTCACCATCTGTGTGTCCTACCGTGTAACCGGTCCAGCAGGTGTCTGATTCCCCATTTGTTAGGCCTACTCTGTAACTCCTCCCACAGCAAAAGCTCTGCCCATCTGTCTTTCCTTTTCTGTATTTGCACCAGCAGCCATATCACTCTGATTCTGTCACGCCTACTCTGTAATTGCTCCAGCAGCTATATTACTCTCCATTTGTTTCTCCGACTCTGTAACTGCTATCGCAGCTGGATCACTGCCAATCAGTCCGGCCTATTCTGTAACAGCTTTAGCAAATATATCACGCCACATCTGTCGCGCCTATTCTGTCACAGCTCAGCGGCTAGATCACTCCCCATCTGTCAGGCCTACACTGTAACTGCTCCAGCAACTATATCAGTACACATCTGTCAGGCCTACTCTCTAACTGCTCCAGCGGCGACATCACTCTCAATCTGTCAGGCTTACTCTGGAAATGCTCCAGCAGCTATAGCACTTCCCATTTGTCAGGCCTATTAACCTGCTCCAGCAGCTATGTCAAACCCCATACCTGACGTCTTCTCGATAACTGCTCCCACAGCTATATCACTCCCCATCTGTCAGGCCTACTGTTGAACTGTTCCAGCAGCGACATCACTCCCCATCTGTCAGGACTCCTCTGCACCTGCTCCAGCATCAACATCGCTCCTCATCTGTCATGCCTACTCCGTACCTGCTCCACTAGCTCGATCATTACGCATCAGTCCGGCCTACACTGTAACTGCTCCGGCACGTACATCACTCCACATTTGTCTGGCCGACTCTGTAACTGATCCAGTAGCTACATCAATCCCCATCTGTTAGGCCTACTCTGGAATTGCTCCAGCATGTATATGACTCCCCATCAGTGAGGTCTACACTGTAACTGCTCCACCAGATATGCTACTCTCCCTTTATCTGTCCTACACTGTAACTACTCCAGCAGCTATATAACTCCCATTCTCTCAGGCCTCCTCTGTAACTGCTCCAGCAGCAATATCACTCCCCTACTCTTTGGCATAGTGTATAAATGCAACTGCAGCGATCTCACTCCCTTTCTGTCACTCCTACAATGTAACTTCTCCAGCAGCTATGCCACTTCGCATCTGTCAGACTTTCTATGTAACTGCTCCTGCACCTATCTCACTCCCCATCTGTCAGTCCTAATATTTAACTGCTCCAGCAGCGACATCACTCCCCATCTATCAGGCCTGCTCGGTTACTCTTCCTGCAGCGATATCGCTCCCTATCTGGCAGGCCTACTCTGTAACTGCTCCAGACACTAGAACACTTCTCATCACTCATGCCTACTCTCTAAGTAACTGCTTCAACAGCTGTATCACTCCCTATCTGTCGGGCCTACTCTGTAACTGCTCCAGCAGCTAAATCACTCCCCATCTGTCAGGCCTACTCTTCAACTGCTCCAGCAAAGACACCACTCTCAATCGGTCTAACTTACTTTGCAACTGCTCCAGCAACTATTACACTTCACATCTGTCAGGCCTACTGTGTAACTCCTCTAGCAGCAATATCACTCCCCTACTCACTGACTCCAGCAGCTATTACACTCCACATCTGTCGGGCCTACTGTGTAACCGCTCCAGCATCGACCTCACTCCCAATCTATCAGACCGACTCTGTAACTGTTCCAGCAGCAATATCACTCCCCATCTGTCCGACATAGTATGGGAATGCCCCTGCAGTGAAACCACTCCTCATCAGTCAGGCCGACTCGTTAATTCCTCCAGCAGCGATATCAATCCCCGTCTGTAAAGCCTACTCTCTAACAGATCCAGCAACGATATCACTCCCAATCTGTCATGCCGACTCAGTAACTGCTCCAGGAGCGATATCACTCTCCATATGAGAGTTACTCTGTAACTGTTCTAGCAGCTGTATCAATCCTCGTCTGTCACGCCTACGCTGTATCTGCTCCAGGAAACACATCATTCCCCATTTGTCATCCTGATTCTGTAACTACTCCAGCAGGTGTATTACTCCCCATCTGTCACGGCTACACTGTAACAGCTCAGAAGGTTTATCACTGCCCTTCTGGCAGGCCGACTGTGTAACTGCTCCAGCATCGACATCACTCCCAATCTGTTAGACCGACTCTGTAATTGTTCCAGTAGCAATATCACTCCCCATCTGTCCAGCATATTTTGTGAATACCACTGCAGCGATATCACTCCTCATCCGTCAGGCCTACTCGGTTACTCCTCTAGCAGCTGGATCAGTTCCCATCTGCCAGGCCTATTCTGTAACTGCTCCAGCAGCTGTATCACTCCCCAGCTGTCACGCCTACTCTGTAACCGCTCCAGCAAATACATCATTTCCCATTTGTCATGCTGACTCTGTAACTACTACAGCACGTGTATCACTCTCCATCTCTCACGTTGACTCTGTAACAGCTCCAGCAGCGATATCACTCCCAATTTGTCCGGCCTAATCTGCAATTGCTCCAGCAGCGATATCACTCCCCGTCTGTCAGGCCTACTCCTTAACTGTTCCAGCAGAGATATCATTCATCATCTGTCAGGTCATCCCTGTCACAGCTAAGCAGCGATATCACTCCCCATCCGTCACAGTGACTCTGTAACAGCTCCAGCGACATCACTCTGCATATGGAAGGCGCATTTTTTAACTGGTCCTCCAGCGATATCATTCCCCTTCTGTCTGGCATACTAATGTAAATGGCCCTGCAGTGATATCACTCCCCATCAGTCAGACCTACTGTGTAAGTTCCCCTGCAGTTATATCACTCCCCATCTGTCAGTCCTACTGTGTAACTGCCCCTGCATCTTTATCCCACCCCATCTGTCCGGCCCACCCGGTAACGGCTCCAGCAGCAATATTATACCCCATCTGTAAGGCCTACTCTTCAATTGCTTCAGCAATAATATCACTCCCAATCTGCCAAGCCGACTCGGTAACTGCTGCAGCAGCTACATCACTCCCCATTTGTCGATCCTGCTCTGTAACTGCTCTGGGAGATATATCACTTCTCATCTGTCATTCCTGCACTAACTGTTCGAGCAGCGATATCACTCTCCATCAGTCAGGCCTACTATGTAACTGCTCCAGTAGCTATGTCATTCCCCATCTGTCAGACCTTCTGTGTAACTGCTCCTGCACCTGTATTACTTCTTATCTGTCAGTCCTACTCTAACTGCACCAGCAGTGATATCGCTCTCCATTTGTCAGGTTACTTTGTAGGGTGCGGTATAACTCCCCATCTATCAGGCCTACTCTGCAACTTTTCGAGCGGCCACATCACTCCCCTCTGTCAGGCCCACTCTGTTACAGCTCCAGCAGAGATATCACTCCCCGTCTATCAGGCCTACTGTCTACCTGGTCCGGCAGCTCTCTCACTCTCCAGCTGTCCGACCTGCTCTGTAACTGCTCCACCAGCTATATCACTCCTCCTTTATCTTGCCAACTCTCTGACTGCTCCAGCAACTATATCACTCACCGTCTGTCAGGCTCCCTCTCTAAATGCTCCAGCAGCAATATCAATCTCCACCTCTCCGACATAGTATATAAATGCCCCTGCAGTGACATCACTCTCCATCAGAGAGGCCTACTCTGTGACTGCTCCAGCAATGATATCCCTCCCCATCTGTCAGGCCTACGATGTAACTACTTCCGATCTATGCAGCTCACCATCTCTCAGCACATAATTGTATCTGCTCATGCAGTTCACTCCTCATCTGTCAGGCCTACTCCTTAACTGCTCCAGCAGCGATATCACTCCCCATCTGTCAGTCCGCCTGTGTAACTGCTCCAACAGCTATATCACTCCCCATCTGTCAGGCCGACTATATAATTGCTCCAGCAGCTATATATCTCCCCATCTGTCAGATCTTTTGTGCAACTGCTCTCGAACTTTTCTCACTGCCCATCTGTCAGGCGTACTCTGTAATTGCTCCAGCAGCGATATTGCTCCCTATCTGGCAGGCCTACTCCGTAAATGCACCAGCAAATATATCACTCCACAAATGTCAGGCCTACTCTGTAACTGCTCCAGCAGCGATATCACTCTCAATCTATCAGGCCTACTCTACAACTGTTCAAGCAGCTACGTCACACCCCATATGTGACGTCAACTCCATAACTACTCCAGCAGCGACATCACTCCCAATCTGTCAGACCGACCCTGTAGCTGCTCCAGCAGCAAGATCACTCTACATCAGTCAGGCCGACACTGTAATTGCTCCAGCACAAGCATCACTCACCATCTGTCAGGCCTCCTCTGTAACTGCTCCTGCAGCTTCAATACTCCCCATATTTCAGGCCGATTCTGTGACTGCTCCAGCAGCAATATCACTCTCCGTCAATCAGGGGAATTGTGTTCCTCCTCCAGCAGCGATATCACTCTCCATATGTCCGGCCTTTTCTGTAACTGATCCAGCAGGTATATGACTCCCCATCTCTCATGCCTACTCTATTGACACTCCATTGGCCGCATCACTCCCCATCTGTCAGACCTACTGCGTAAGTGCTCCAGCAGCTATATCGCTCCCCTTCTGTATTACCTACCTTTAACTATTCCTGCAGCGACATCACTTCCATCAGTGTAGCCTGCTCTGTAACTGGTTCAGCAGCTGTATCATTCCCCATCTGTCAGGCCTACTTTTTAACTGCTCCAGCAGCGATATCACTCACCATCTGTGTGTCCTACCGTGTAACCGGTCCAGCAGGTGTCTGATTCCCCATTTGTTAGGCCTACTCTGTAACTCCTCCCACAGCAAAAGCTCTGCCCATCTGTCTTTCCTTTTCTGTATTTGCACCAGCAGCCATATCACTCTGATTCTGTCACGCCTACTCTGTAATTGCTCCAGCAGCTATATTACTCTCCATTTGTTTCTCCGACTCTGTAACTGCTATCGCAGCTGGATCACTGCCAATCAGTCCGGCCTATTCTGTAACAGCTTTAGCAAATATATCACGCCACATCTGTCGCGCCTATTCTGTCACAGCTCAGCGGCTAGATCACTCCCCATCTGTCAGGCCTACACTGTAACTGCTCCAGCAACTATATCAGTACACATCTGTCAGGCCTACTCTCTAACTGCTCCAGCGGCGACATCACTCTCAATCTGTCAGGCTTACTCTGGAAATGCTCCAGCAGCTATAGCACTTCCCATTTGTCAGGCCTATTAACCTGCTCCAGCAGCTATGTCAAACCCCATACCTGACGTCTTCTCGATAACTGCTCCCACAGCTATATCACTCCCCATCTGTCAGGCCTACTGTTGAACTGTTCCAGCAGCGACATCACTCCCCATCTGTCAGGACTCCTCTGCACCTGCTCCAGCATCAACATCGCTCCTCATCTGTCATGCCTACTCCGTACCTGCTCCACTAGCTCGATCATTACGCATCAGTCCGGCCTACACTGTAACTGCTCCGGCACGTACATCACTCCACATTTGTCTGGCCGACTCTGTAACTGATCCAGTAGCTACATCAATCCCCATCTGTTAGGCCTACTCTGGAATTGCTCCAGCATGTATATGACTCCCCATCAGTGAGGTCTACACTGTAACTGCTCCACCAGATATGCTACTCTCCCTTTATCTGTCCTACACTGTAACTACTCCAGCAGCTATATAACTCCCATTCTCTCAGGCCTCCTCTGTAACTGCTCCAGCAGCAATATCACTCCCCTACTCTTTGGCATAGTGTATAAATGCAACTGCAGCGATCTCACTCCCTTTCTGTCACTCCTACAATGTAACTTCTCCAGCAGCTATGCCACTTCGCATCTGTCAGACTTTCTATGTAACTGCTCCTGCACCTATCTCACTCCCCATCTGTCAGTCCTAATATTTAACTGCTCCAGCAGCGACATCACTCCCCATCTATCAGGCCTGCTCGGTTACTCTTCCTGCAGCGATATCGCTCCCTATCTGGCAGGCCTACTCTGTAACTGCTCCAGACACTAGAACACTTCTCATCACTCATGCCTACTCTCTAAGTAACTGCTTCAACAGCTGTATCACTCCCTATCTGTCGGGCCTACTCTGTAACTGCTCCAGCAGCTAAATCACTCGCCATCTGTCAGGCCTACTCTTCAACTGCTCCAGCAAAGACACCACTCTCAATCGGTCTAACTTACTTTGCAACTGCTCCAGCAACTATTACACTTCACATCTGTCAGGCCTACTGTGTAACTCCTCTAGCAGCAATATCACTCCCCTACTCACTGACTCCAGCAGCTATTACACTCCACATCTGTCGGGCCTACTGTGTAACCGCTCCAGCATCGACCTCACTCCCAATCTATCAGACCGACTCTGTAACTGTTCCAGCAGCAATATCACTCCCCATCTGTCCGACATAGTATGGGAATGCCCCTGCAGTGAAACCACTCCTCATCAGTCAGGCCGACTCGTTAATTCCTCCAGCAGCGATATCAATCCCCGTCTGTAAAGCCTACTCTCTAACAGATCCAGCAACGATATCACTCCCAATCTGTCATGCCGACTCAGTAACTGCTCCAGGAGCGATATCACTCTCCATATGAGAGTTACTCTGTAACTGTTCTAGCAGCTGTATCAATCCTCGTCTGTCACGCCTACGCTGTATCTGCTCCAGGAAACACATCATTCCCCATTTGTCATCCTGATTCTGTAACTACTCCAGCAGGTGTATTACTCCCCATCTGTCACGGCTACACTGTAACAGCTCAGAAGGTTTATCACTGCCCTTCTGGCAGGCCGACTGTGTAACTGCTCCAGCATCGACATCACTCCCAATCTGTTAGACCGACTCTGTAATTGTTCCAGTAGCAATATCACTCCCCATCTGTCCAGCATATTTTGTGAATACCACTGCAGCGATATCACTCCTCATCCGTCAGGCCTACTCGGTTACTCCTCTAGCAGCTGGATCAGTTCCCATCTGCCAGGCCTATTCTGTAACTGCTCCAGCAGCTGTATCACTCCCCAGCTGTCACGCCTACTCTGTAACCGCTCCAGCAAATACATCATTTCCCATTTGTCATGCTGACTCTGTAACTACTACAGCACGTGTATCACTCTCCATCTCTCACGTTGACTCTGTAACAGCTCCAGCAGCGATATCACTCCCAATTTGTCCGGCCTAATCTGCAATTGCTCCAGCAGCGATATCACTCCCCATCTGTCAGGCCTACTCCTTAACTGTTCCAGCAGAGATATCATTCATCATCTGTCAGGTCATCCCTGTCACAGCTAAGCAGCGATATCACTCCCCATCCGTCACAGTGACTCTGTAACAGCTCCAGCGACATCACTCTGCATATGGAAGGCGCATTTTTTAACTGGTCCTCCAGCGATATCATTCCCCTTCTGTCTGGCATACTAATGTAAATGGCCCTGCAGTGATATCACTCCCCATCAGTCAGACCTACTGTGTAAGTTCCCCTGCAGTTATATCACTCCCCATCTGTCAGTCCTACTGTGTAACTGCCCCTGCATCTTTATCCCACCCCATCTGTCCGGCCCACCCGGTAACGGCTCCAGCAGCAATATTATACCCCATCTGTAAGGCCTACTCTTCAATTGCTTCAGCAATAATATCACTCCCAATCTGCCAAGCCGACTCGGTAACTGCTGCAGCAGCTACATCACTCCCCATTTGTCGATCCTGCTCTGTAACTGCTCTGGGAGATATATCACTTCTCATCTGTCATTCCTGCACTAACTGTTCGAGCAGCGATATCACTCTCCATCAGTCAGGCCTACTATGTAACTGCTCCAGTAGCTATGTCATTCCCCATCTGTCAGACCTTCTGTGTAACTGCTCCTGCACCTGTATTACTTCTTATCTGTCAGTCCTACTCTAACTGCACCAGCAGTGATATCGCTCTCCATTTGTCAGGTTACTTTGTAGGGTGCGGTATAACTCCCCATCTATCAGGCCTACTCTGCAACTTTTCGAGCGGCCACATCACTCCCCTCTGTCAGGCCCACTCTGTTACAGCTCCAGCAGAGATATCACTCCCCGTCTATCAGGCCTACTGTCTACCTGGTCCGGCAGCTCTCTCACTCTCCAGCTGTCCGACCTGCTCTGTAACTGCTCCACCAGCTATATCACTCCTCCTTTATCTTGCCAACTCTCTGACTGCTCCAGCAACTATATCACTCACCGTCTGTCAGGCTCCCTCTCTAAATGCTCCAGCAGCAATATCAATTCCACCTCTCCGACATAGTATATAAATGCCCCTGCAGTGACATCACTCTCCATCAGAGAGGCCTACTCTGTGACTGCTCCAGCAATGATATCCCTCCCCATCTGTCAGGCCTACGATGTAACTACTTCCGATCTATGCAGCTCACCATCTCTCAGCACATAATTGTATCTGCTCATGCAGTTCACTCCTCATCTGTCAGGCCTACTCCTTAACTGCTCCAGCAGCGATATCACTCCCCATCTGTCAGTCCGCCTGTGTAACTGCTCCAACAGCTATATCTCTCCCCATCTGCCAGGCCAATTCAGTAATGGCTCCAGCAACTATATCACTCCTCATTTGTTATTCCTACTTTGTAAATGCTCCAGCGGCTATATCACATTCAATTGGTCACGCCGAATGTGTACCTGCTCCAGCAGCTATATCACTCCCGCTCTGTAAGGCCAACTCTTTAACTGCTCCAGCAGCTATATCACTCTCCATCAGTCAGTCTTGCTCTGTAAGTGCTGCAGCAGTTATACCACTCCCCATTTGTCGGGCCTACTCTGTAATGTTCCAGCAGCCACATCTCTCCACATCTATAACTTCTCCCGCAGCGATATGAATCTACCACTGTCAGGCCTAGTCTATACCTGATCCGGTAGCTACATCACTCCCCATCTGTCACGCCTACTTTGTAACTGCTCCAGCAGTGATATCACTCCCCATCTGTCAGGCCTACTCCGTTACTGTTCTAGCAGAGATATGAATCCCCATCTGTCAGGCCTACTCTGTAGCTGCTCCGGCAGCAATAGCACTCTCCAACTGTCAGGTCTACTCTGTAACTGCTCCAGCAGCGATATCACTCGCCATCGGTCGGGCTTACTCCAGTCCTGACAGACTCTGCGGGCTATTGTCACTGTCACCACATTCAGGCCCTCAAAGTCCCCCTATATTCAGAGTACTTTTCTAGGCACAACAACACTCCTCAACTCTGTTTGTTCCTCCACTCCCTACAATACTCCCCGCATCTCAAACGCTCAACCTTTGTGTAACTCGTTATGAAATACATAAATGAATTCTACCGAGGTGTACTTTGCCTCATTAACATGTTTGCAGTTGACACTAAGATTGGAGGATTAGCAGATTGTGAAGAGGACTGTCCGAGAAGACAACCGAATAAAGATAAATTGGCGATTTGGCCAGAGAAGTTGCAGATTGAGTTCAATCCGGACACATGCAAGTTGCTGCATTCTGAAAGATGCAATCAGAAAATGAACTATACAGTAAATGGAAAAGTCGTGGGAAAAATTATGTGCAAAGAGATCTGGGTGTTCGGATCCATTGTTCCCTGAATGTGTCAATGCAGGTCGATAGAATGGTCAAGAAGTCATATGGCATGCTTTCCTTAATTGGACAGTGTAATTTGTACAAAACGTGTCAGGTCATGTTACAGTTGTGTATGACTTCGGTTCGGCTACATTTGAAATACTGCATACAGTTCTGGTGGCCACGTTACTAATATCATGTGGATGCTTTGGTGAGGTTGCAGAGGACGTTAACAAGGACGTTGCCTGGAATGGCGGGTGCTAGCTATGAGCTGAGATTGAGTTGATTAAGATTATTTTCATTTGAAAGAAAGAGGTTGGCGGGGATCTGACTGATGCTGACAAAATCATGAATGGTGTAGACAGGATGAATAACAAGATTTTTTTTCCCAGAGTGGGGGACACAATTACTAGGTGTCACGAGTTCAAAGTGAGAGGGGAAACGTTTACAGCAGATATACGTGGCAAGTTCTTTATGCAGAAGGTGGTGATTGCCGAGAAGACTTTGCCACCGGAGGTGGTAGTGGCGGGAACAATAGCGTCATTAAGGACGTCTTAATGATGTCTAGACAGATACATGAATGGGCAGAAAGCAAAGGGATCTCCATTCTTAGAAAATAGGCGCTCAGTTTAGATACAGAATCTCGATCAGCACAGACTTGGAGGACTGAAGGGCATGTTCCTGCGTGGTAATGTTCTTTGTTCTGCAACTGTTCACCATATTACTGTGATCTATATTATTGTCTCTAAAAATATCCCTCTGTGCATAAAAAACCTCCAAACATCCCCATCTCTGTACACTCCTACAGATCCAACATGTCTCTTTATCTGTGCAACTAACTCCAGTCATTAAACTCTCTCAAAATGTTGAGTCCCTATATTCCTCCCTAAGTGTGTTATCCTATGATGTCTCTACACCACCCCAATCTGTAGAATCCAGTCCAATTCCTTTTTAATCTCCTGATCCAGTTCCTATAAGACTCACTATCGAAGCTCTTCCAGTATCTTCATTCAGCTCCTCATCTCTATATTCTCCTCCTGCTGTTACACTCCTATCTGTGTAAACGTCACCCTGGCCTACAACTCTCCATATCACAAGAATCTCCTCCAGTTTATGCATTGCTCCTTATCTATTTGTCTCCACGCCTCATTGCTGTTCGTGTGTCTGTAAGCTCAGCCAGACTCTCCAGGCTCCCCATCGATATAACCTCCAGACCTCGTCATCCGATATCAGCAAATGTCTTCATTCACTGTGGCCTTCGGTATGTCTTATTTCCTCAATTCTATTCAATTCTCCCAGTTTCTGTAAATAGCACTATTCCATAAAATACTCCTCATCTGTGTAAATTAACCCCATTCTACACTGAGAAGCCTCACTGTACTTTTTTTTATTAACTGCAGTCCTTTCAGATGTCCCTGTGTCTTTCCTAAAGCCATTTCTCTCGCCAACATTGTCGACTACTTGTAACTATGAGTATCTTTATAACTTCATGGATCCGCTGAATGCCTCCCTAACTCTGTGACCTCTTTCCATCCAGAGAAACATCCACAATCACTGAAATATACTTGGGATTGTGTCCAGGCAAATGGAATGACGGCATTAACTGAAGTGAATAGATATGTTCGAAATGTCATTATGGAGATGTGGCTACAGAATTGCGTGGCTTTGAAGTGAATATTGAAGGATTGTCCGGATTTCAGCAGGATGGGCAAAACGACAAGCAAGGTTTATTAACGTTGTAAATAAAGGATGTGGTGAGTGCATTGGTAAGGCAGCCATATGGATCTGAAAATCAAGATTTACATTCTATTTGGGTGGAACTGAGAAACAGCAAGGGGCAGCAACCGTTAGCAGGAATTAATTTATAGGCAGCGAACAGTGATGGTAATGTAAATATGCTTACAATCAGGACACTGAATGTACTTGTAGCAAGGGCAGGACAGGAAATGCGTGTGACAGTAGTCTCCATCCTGGCTGGATAACTAATGAGTATCAGAGCCGTAATGAATAGAATCCTGGGTTGTCTACAAATAGTTTTCTGTAATACAATGTCAGGAGCCATCAAGAAAATTCCCTACTCTAGATCAAATGTCAGGTAATGAGAAATGTCAAATAATCTCATTGTCAAGAAGATTTGTGAGCAGAGAAACATAATACTACATAATCTTTCATTGATCTTCAGTCTGATAAAGTTAAGACCATGAGAATTAGAGGTGCAATTAGGGGATTTGACCCATTGAGAGTTTCTGGCCTTCAGTGAGATCATGGCTGATCCGATGACCCCCTAATTCTGCTTCACTGTCTTTCCCACGACACACTTGTTTCCCTGAGTAATTAAAACCTGACCATCTGCTGTAAATATTCTTAATAATCCAGCCCAGACAGCCGTCTGTAGTCAGGAACCTCACAGAGTCACTCCCCTCGAAGTGAATATGTTCCATCTCATTTACATCTTGAATGAGTGAGCCCTTCCTGAGGTTTGATGCCCCCAAGTTAACGATTCTCACACAAGGGAAACCAAAGGAAATTGCAAAGGTAATTATGGCAGACAACAAGAAAATTAGTGGAGTTGTGGACAATGTGGAAGGAAAATAAAGGTTGCAGCAGGATATAGTTCAGCTGGAAAGATGGGTGGAGAAATGACAGAAGGAGTTTAACTTGACCAGTGTGAGATGAAACATTTGTGTGGTCAACTGCAAGAAAGTCAGGATCCTGAGGGATATGGATTTACAGTGGGAGCTTGGTGCATGTTCAATGCTCCATGTAAGTGGCAATGCAAGTGGTTGAGATGGAAAAGAAAGTACACAGTATGCTTGCCTCCATCACTCACCGTTTTGAGTATGGCCGTTTGCATGTCATGTTCTAACTATGTGTAACTTTGGTTTGGCCACATTGGAATACTGTGTGCAGCTCTCATCTCACTCGATAGCAAGAATCGGGAGTATTGTAAAGGGTATAAAAGCAGGTTAATAACATTCTGCCTGTGTTATGTCTTTTAAGAGTCTGTTAGCTATAAGGTGAGCAAACTTGGATTGTTTTGCGAGTATCATAGGCTGAGGCGTGAAATGATACAGAAATATAAAATTAGGAAGGCAAGGATAATGTGGATGTCAGAATATATTTTCCAGTGTAGGCGAATCAAATTCAAATATGCATAGGATTAAGCGGAGTTGGGGAAAGTTTAAAAGAACTGTTCGAAGCAGGTGTTGTTTTACACAGAGAGTGAAAGATATGAAGGGAGTTAGTCGAAGCGGAAAAGTGAGCAAAGTTTTATCGTGGCATTTAGACAGAGATGTGAACAGGTAGGGATAGAGGGATATGGACCGTGTATAGGCCAAAGGGATTACTTTAGAATAGCATCATGGACAGCAAAGCCATGGTTGGCCGAAGGGCCTGTTGCTATGCTGTACCGTTCTATTTTCTAATTTCCCAGTAACCACCCTGGCAAAGCCGCTCAGAATGTTGGATGTTTCATTCAATTTCTTCCTCGTTCTTCGAAATTCCAATGAAGTCAAGCTCAATCAATCCATCTCTTCTCTTTTTAAAATGCGCCCGTTCTAACATCAGTCGAATCAAAGTTTTCTGGCCTCCCGTCCAATGCAGTAATATCTTTCCTTATGGCACTCATGCTGTTCATAATATTCTACGTGTGGTCTGACTTGTACCTTGTATAGTTTTAGCAAGACCTCCCTATTTCTAGACTCCATTCCCTTTGTAATAAATGTCGGCATTTGATTTGCATTCTTTATTGCCTGCTGACCCTATAAGCTATCTTTTTCAGGTTGATCCACAAGGATTCCCATTACTCTTTGTGCAGTCAGTCAGAAACCAAACGGTTTAGCCTGTTTAATGTAGTGATGAGCAATGAAATGCTATTAGGTGGCTACAACTGTTCTGCTGCTTGTGTCCTTGGCAAGTAGTATGCAGAAGTTACATTCAGGCTGACTCTATTTCATGATGTGAGGTCAAAGGCTTTCTTGTTAATGTCTTTGTTACCCATTACTGTCAGCGTTACCCACCCCTGTTTTCCTATTCTGCCTAAGATGCTACAGGATTGTGTCCAGTTGCATATTAATGTCCCACCTCTCTTTCGCCCTGTAACCATTTCTCTCTGGTGTCTAAACTCCATTTATGTCTGTATCACAAATCCAGTTACCTTACTGAGATACTTTGTCTATTCCAAAAAAATACATTATTTTACTTTTCCCACAATTTCCTGTCACAAACCGATTCCCTGATGTCCAGTTTTAGTTAAACTCTGTCCATTCCTGTTACTTTCTGATTGTCTTCAGTCCCATCCCTGTGCTGTTCCAATGCTTCACCTTTTCTGTTTGGATTTGGAAAGCACCTTTCACCTGAACCCTGTCCGTACATCCTCCATGTCAGCTTTAAACCCTGTCCTTAAACCTACTGACATGATTGGCCAAGGTACCGAACCAAACACCGTTCCATTAGTCCTAGTCCAACGGTATTATTATTATTTACTCATGGGTTGTGTGTGTCTCTGGCTGACCTGATTTCTTGCCCAGTCCTAGCTGCGCTTGAATGAGTGCCTTGCTCGGCCATCTCACAAGGCAATTAAAAGGCAAACACTTTGCTGTTGACATGTCATGCAGACCACATGAGAATGGCAGATGTCTTTCTCCGAAGGACAAGTGTTTTATTAATGTACAAAGGACTTTTTTTGTCCATCTGCAATGGTTTCGTACGTACTTATGGATTGTTGATTGCATTTTTAAAAATTATTGATTTCAAATTCCACCATTTCAAACCTGTCTCCCCTGAACATGAGCTGAGGTTTTGGATATATGGCCTCGCAGTGATACCATGAGCCTATCACCTCGCATGCTCACAGGTTGCTCATTCCTGACCAGTTATACCAATGTAGCATGCAGCAAATATCTGTCTCTCTCTCTCGCTGAAGCACAGAAACGGTTCCTTCGATCCAACTAGGCCATGCTGACCAGAGTCCCTGAACAACTCGCATTCACCTGAATTTGATCCCATATTTCTTCAAACCTTCTCCACTCCATGTACCTGCACAAATGTCTTTTACATGTTGTTATTGTGCTTTTCTCTACCACTTCCCCTAGATGTTCATTCCATACATGCACTACACACTATGTGAAAAATGTTCTCCTACAATCCCTTTTAAGCCTTTCCTCTCCCACCTCATATTCATGCCGTCTAGAACATAGAATGTGACAGCGCAGTTCAGGCCCTTCTGCCATCAATGTTGCGCCAACCTATGGAAACAACCTGAAGCCCATCTTATCAACACTATTCTTTTCTCGTCCATATGCTTATCCAATGACCACTTAAATGCCCATAAATTTGGCGAGACGACTACTGTTGCAGGCAATTGATTCTACGCCCCTACAACCATGAGTAAAGAAACTACCTCTGCCATCTGTTCTATATCTATTACCCCTCCGGCACGGCATCGCTATCCGAGGGAAAAAGGTTTCACTGTAGAAATGATCTAACCCTTTGAACATCTTATTTGTCTCATTTAATTAACCTGTTAACTTCCTGAACTATGGCGATATCACTCAATATCTCTCCATGAGGTATCCATCATTACTTGAGACTATTTGTTGCCTCTGTCTGCGCCTCTCGCTCTTGTAGCTACTCCACATCGTGAGCCAACAGAAATCTCTACTCCAGAGAGACGAGGCAGTACACGCCAGGGATGGAGACTGGGATTTTCCAGATCTCTGTTGGACTCAGTGCAACTATACATAAGTCATCCTCACTGCGTCAGTCCATTTTCCCATTCTGACTATTTCTCCATCTCCTGCAGGTAATCAGGATGTTCCTGACTCAGCTGAATTCCTAACTCCTGTATCGTCCATAGCCACATCAGACACAGTTGGTCACCCAGAGAATGGTGGAGATGGAAATCTGGAACCTTCAGTAAATCCTGCAACCCACGAAAGAAATATCACAGTACACAGCATAGGGAGGATTTAGTTGACTTCAATATTCGTATCAGGAAGATAAGATGTTGACACACTGCTGGGCAAGGAACAGCTGCATTCTAGGCTTCCTTCCCACTATCTTGTCAGGGTCCTACGCTCACCTCTGCTGTACGTTCCATCCCAACACACCTCAGTCTCTTTGAAAAGCCCTTCTTATTCTTAAAACTCTCCCTACGAATGTTACCTGATCCATACTCCAGAACTCTCCCTATCTCTGTAGGAACTAGACAGTCAAAGTGGCTCCAATAACTTCAAATCTTCCTTATCTTTCTAACTCCCTTCCGTTGTGAAACTGTCCCCATCTCTGTAAAGTAATATCCTACAGGGTCGAAAGCCGACCTATCTTGTATGCTCATCCAATCCCTACAACTGTCCTCATTTTTGCAACATTGTCCTGAGTCTTGAAACCTGTTTGTTAACCCTCTTCAGGCACTGCACTTTCTATGTTTCTGTTACTTTCCCCTGCTCTTAAATCTCCCTATCCCTATGATCCCCCGCAGTGTCTGCAGCCCTCCCTATCTCGAACTACCAACTGCCTCACAACCCTCCCTACATTATTCAGCTCTTCCAGTCCCTTCAGCACATTCTATATCTGCAAACTTGGCATGTTCCAAGCTACTCCAGCTCCCGCAATGTTGGTCAGAATCTGAAGCTCATACTCTGTCTAATCTGCAGCTCTCTCTATAATCCTTGAACATCTGCAGCCACCACGACTGTCCCTGCCTTCTTTCGGTCATCCAGTCCTATTAAGCTTCTATGGAGCCCCTTTAATCTTCCTTTGTTGGGTAAACCCTTGAAATACCTACCAATTTCCCGATCTTAGCAGCAACCCCAATCTTTGTGACTCTCCAGTTCCTATAAGACTCACATTCAATGCTAGCTCATGTAGTCTCTAAATCCACCTGTAATCGCCTTATTCTTCTCTAATTCTTAGAAACTAACCTATTTCAAATTCACCCCCCTAACCTCCTCACAACAGGAAGCTCTCTCAATTTGTCCAACGCTCCCATTTTTCGAAATTTCTCCAAACCAGCAACATGGCATTTTCCATTGCCTTTCTATCCAAACGGACTCCACAACCGAGAAGCCTTCTTCTATCAGTGAACATCTTCATTCACTACAATTTTCCATATCTCAATAGTATGTACAATACTCTTCGCCCTGAAGCACCCCTGTATGTGCCACTCAGTTTGCCTGCCTTTCTCTATATCCATCCCTATCCCTATGTTTAGAATTTAATCCAGCTCCCTCTACTTCTGTGAATTCCTCTCGTCCCCAAACTCCTTTGTCCACTGACATTCTTGACTAGATGTACCTCTGCTAAATGATAGCGTCCTCGAGCCCCTGTAAGCCTCCCTATCCCTGTAACCTTTACCCACCGTTCATTTCCACTCCCCCAACTAAGGAATGATCCTGACATTTGCCAAAAGGCAGATTCCTTTATAGGCACCAGACAGTGAATGTAATCTAAATATAGTTACAGTCAGGACACTGAATGTACTTGCAGCAAGGGCAGTACTGTAACGATGCATGACAGTGGTCTCCATGACGACTGGATAACTATTGAGTGTGTCTGCTGTAATGGATAGAATCCTGGATTGTGTACGAGATGGTTTTCTCATTCATATCAAGAAGCCACGAGATTTCAGGTCATGAGACGTAGGAGTAGAATTACGCCATTTGTGTATGCTCTTTCCTTTCAATGGGATCCTGGCAGATCTGATGATCCTCAACTCTACATTCCTGCCTTTTCCACAAAACTATTGTTCTACTGATTTATTAAAATCTGACCATCTCTGCTGTAAATATTTTCAATGACCCTGCCTTGACAGCCGTCTGTCATAAGGAATTCCTACATGGTAATTACCCTCTGAGTGAAGACGATCCTCCTCTTCTCCATCTTAAATGGGTGAGCACTTGCTGGGATTTCATGTCCTCTGGTTACAGATTCTCTCAAACGTGAATTAAAAAGCAGTGACAAAGATAATTATTGCAGATGACATGAAAATTGGTGGAGTTTGGGTGAATGTGCAAGGATATCAAGGTTGCAGGAGGTTACAGATTAGTTGCAAAGATGTGCAGAGAAATGACGAATTGAATTTAATCTGGACATGTGTCAGATGATGGAGTTTAGGATGACAAATTCAAGAAAAAATAGGATACTGAGGGACATTGATGTACAGAATTATCTTGGTGCAAGTCAGTAATTCCTTGAAAATGGCAACAGAAGTGTTCCCTATGGGAAAGAAAGCAAATTGAACACTTCCCTTCGCCGGTCACAACAATGAGTATAGTGGTTTGCACTTTATGTTATAATTGTATAAAATGTTTGTTTGGGCACATTTGGGGTACTGTGAGCAACTCTCATCTCCACACAACAGGAAGGATGTGGAGTGTTGGAGAAGATGAAAAAAGGGGTTGATCAGCATTGTACGTATGTTCGGTTTTTTAAAGTGTATGTTAGGTGTAAGAGGAAATTCAACAACGTTGGATTGCTTTGCGAGAGTATCAGAGGTTTAGAGGCGACCAGGTACAGGGATACAATATTAGGTCATGGACAGATATCGTGGATAGTCAGGATCTGTTTTCCAGTGTGTATGCGTCAAATACTAGAGCGTGTCGTTTTAAGGTGAGAAAGAGAAATTTTAAACGAGATATGTGAGGCAAGTTTTTTTTAACAGAGACAGTGAATTTTACTGAGAGAGGTCAGAGAAGCAGAAATGTGAGTAACGTTTTGAAGTGACATTTAGACAGAAACATGAGCAGGCAGAGAATAGAGGGATATGGATCATGTACAGGCAGATGGTATCAGTTGAGTCATGGTCATGGTCGGTACAGTCATCGTGAGCCAAAGGGCCGATTGCTGTGCTGTAGTGTTCGGTTTTCTAACTTCCCAGCATTTACCCTGAATCGTGGATGCTTCATTCAATTTCTCTCTCATTTTATCTAAAATTCAATGTGTTCAACCTCAATCTACACCACCTCTTCTCATTTAATGAATCCCTCCATTCCCAGGATCAGCCGAATGAACCTTCTCTGGCCTATTTCCAATGCGACAATATCTTTCCTTATGGTACTCATACAGTTTATAACATTCTGGGTGTGGTCGGACTCGTACCTTGTATAGTTGTGGCAAGACCTCCTTCTGCTTGAACTCCATTCCCTTTGTAATTAACTGCTGACTCTGAAAGCTACCTTTTTCAGATGGATAAACAAGAACTCCCACAAGCCTTTCTTCTGCAAGTCTGAAATCAAATAGTGTTAGCCTGACAGTAAATCAGAGGTTTAGAGGCGACCAGGTACAGGGATACAATATTAGGTCATGGACAGATATCGTGGATAGTCAGGATCTGTTTTCCAGTGTGTATGCGTCAAATACTAGAGCGTGTCGTTTTAAGGTGAGAAAGAGAAATTTTAAACGAGATATGTGAGGCAAGTTTTTTTTAACAGAGACAGTGAATTTTACTGAGAGAGGTCAGAGAAGCAGAAATGTGAGTAACGTTTTGAAGTGACATTTAGACAGAAACATGAGCAGGCAGAGAATACTGTGCTGAAATGTGTTAGAAAGGATATGTCAATAAACAATAATTAGAAACTTAGGAAGACTTTTTTTATAATCGAGAATTTGTTATTGAGCCTGTTGGATTTTGTTTGTTTGTGTGAATATAAATGGCAGAGTAGATAAGGCTGAAGAGGGGTGTGGTGGTATGGGGCATATGTTTTATTTGGATTTTCAGAAGCCTTTATTCTTGTTTCAATAATGCCTAAAGAGTAAATTCGTCGAGAATAGGACTCCTTCATTATCAGTAATTTCCTCTATGCGTGGAAGCAGAGGTGGTGGGTGCGATATTAAACAAGAAAAGTTATCGTCAGAATTTACTGTGGAGAAAGACATGGAAGCTCGGAAACTTGGGGAAATAAATAGCGATGTCTTGGAAAGAATTCTCCACAGAAAAGAGAAAGCGCTGGAATCTTAAAACAAATAAAGGCAGATCAATCCTCCGTAGCTCGTTAGGTCGATCCTTGACTATTGTGGGAAGCTAGGGAAGAGATTGCAGTGTCCCTAACAGAAATATTTATGCTATCAACAGACACAGTGAGATGCCGGAGGACTGGAGGGCGGCTAATGCCATTCCATCACTTAAGGGCTGCAGGGAAAAGCCAGGAAATTACAGACCAGTGAGACTGTTTCCAGGACATCTACGCTTTGCGATTTTTAGAAATGACTTGGATATAGGTGTGGAAGATTGGGTTAGTAAGTTTGCAAATGAAACGAATTTTGGTGGAGTGGTGGCCAGTGCGGAGATCCATTGCAGGTTGCAACGGGATATTGACAGAATGCGGAACTGGGCTGAGAAGTGGCAGATGGGGTTCAAATTGGAAAAGTGTGAAACGATTCATTTTGGAATGTTGAACTTGAATTCAGAGTACAGTGTAGTGTAGCTTAACAGAGGAACCTTGGGGTCCATATCCATAGATACCTCAAAGTTGCCACGCAAGCTGACATGGTTGTTGAGAAAGACTATGTTGTTCTGGCTTTTATTAGCTGGGAAATTGAGTTTTAAAGCCGTTAGGTCATGCTGCAACTCTATCGAGTTCTGGTTATACCACACTTAGATACTGTGTTCAGTTCTGGTCCTCTCATTACAGGACGGATGTGGAAGCTTAAGAGGGGGTACAGAGGAGATTTAGAGAGCTGCTGCCTGTACTAGAGAGCGTGACTTATGAAGAAAGGTTGAGGAGACTAGGCTTTTCTGATTGGAGAGAAGAAGGGTGAGGGGCGACTTGGTTGAGGTGAACAAGAAGATGTGATGATTCGGAGATGATGTGAGGCATAGATAGAGTGAATAGTGAGAGACTTTTTTTCCCATGGTAGAAATGGCTATTATGAGGGGGCACAATGATAAGGTGATTGGACGATGGTTAAGGGGAGATTTCAGTGGTAGGTTCTTTACGCAGAGTTTGCCAGGTGCGTGCAATGCACTGTCAGTGGTTGTAGGAGATTCAAATACATGTGGGACATTTAATGCACTCTTGGATAGGCACATAAATGATAGTAAAATGAAGGAAATATCGATTAGTTTGATCGTACAGTCGGATAAAAGGTTTGCATGATGTGAGGGGCTAAAGGGTCTTGTGCTGTACTGTTCTGTGTTCTACGTTCCGAATGGTAAACTGGATAATGAGTTCTGGTCAACATAAAAGGATATGGCATTCAGGTGGAGCTAGTGAACTGGATTCAAAATGCAACATTATCTCTGGTTTTGGAATCATGTTCTGGCGATCAGACCACTAGATCATCACTTCGCCTGCACACTGTTTGCTCATCCCCAAGCGCTGATACCAGTGTACCAAAAAGCAAAACCCGTTCTTCAATACCCAATTGCTTGATTGTGAAATCATGCTGAACTCTGGTATTATAACTCAGTATCTCTCCATGTGGTATCCCTCATTGTGAGGGTCTCATTGCCACCTCTGTCAGCGCCTCTCGCTCTTGCAGCTACTCCAGATCCTGAGCCAACAGGATTCTCCACTCCAGAGAGACGAGGCAACACAGGATAGGGATGGGGACTGGGATTTTCCAGAACTCTGTCGGGCACAGTACCATTATTCATGTGCAACTCTCACTACATCAGTCTAATTTGGCATTCTGTCTATTTCTCTGTCTCCTATAGGTACTCAGGAAGTGCGTGACTGAATAAACTTCCAAACTGCTGGGTGTCTTGTCCATCGCCACATTGAAGATGTTTGGTCAGCCAGGGAGACAAAGGGCAGGGAGATCTGGAGCCTTTAATAAATCCTGGAGCGAATTAAGATCGCTCACGTTGAACAGAGCAGAGAGCAATGAAAGGGTTCGAAACATCAGCGAACAAGGTATGACTTACATACAGTGCTGGAGGGGAAGCACAGTACAAACCCACCCGAGGCTAAATCACCACCACTACTGTAAGTTGTTGTGGCACTGGGACACCATAGGGAGTGCTACACTTATCAATCCAAGCCTATTCTGTCTTCGTGGACAGAGGGGAAAGCAGGCATCCCACGAGAGGGATGGAATGCTGCCTGGGACCTTTCTGTTCCGTGTTCCCCCTTCAACACTGTGTCTATGGCATGTCTTGCAGACCAATGTCTTCATTTTCTTTTAATTTCCTCTAACAGTTCCTGTCCCTGTAATCTCCTTTATTCCTGTAGTGCCTCCACATCTTTTTAAACAAAATCTTTACAGTGTGAAAACCGGCCCTTCAACCCAACTATTCCACATGACACTCGGAAGACTAACCCACCAAGACACATTCCGCCGAACTTATATTTACCCCTGACTAATGCACCTCACTTACATATCTTGGGCAACCTACAAATTCACAGCCAATTCATCGAACCTGCACATCTTCGGGCTGTGGGAGGAAACCGGAGCAATGCCACACAGACCCAGGGAGAAAGTGCAAACTTTACAGAGGCAATCACTCGAGGCTGGTATCAAACCCGAGTCCCTAGCATTGTTAGGTCACCGTGCCGCCCCCACGAAACGTACCGAAAACCAGATTACCATCTCTATTGCTGTAACTTGCTTCACTGTCTACACTCCTCCAATGACTAACGACAGAGTCATACAGCACAGAAACAACGCATCCAACTTCTCTGTGCCAACTACTGTTCCTCAACTGAACAAGTCGCATTTTCTGCATCTGGCCCATATCCCTTAAACCTTCTCCTTTCCATTTATCTGCCCTAATGTCTTTTACTGTTGGCATAGTAGTTTTCTCTACCAATCCCCCTGGCAGCTCATTCAGTACGTCCACCATTCTCTGTGTGGAAAATGTTCTCCTCCAATCCCTATTACCAATCTCCTCGCTCACCTCATATTCATACCCACCAGCTATGGTCTCACCAAACTGGGGTAAAGTCTTTGGTTGTTCACCTTACGCATTCCCCTCATGGAATTATAAATCTTTATAAGGACAACCCTCGGCTATCGATGCCCAATGCAATTAGGAAGGACAAACATATCAATATCTCTGCTCGAGTCCCCGCCACGACTTTGCCACAATGTTCTTTGATACACTTGTTCAATACCTTGGGCTTTCTCTACCTTTATGTTGTAAAACCTGCAACACCACCGCTTCCGTAATGCGGACCCTTTTTAAAGACATTGCTTTCCCTTTGTTTCCAAGTCTTGGTCTACAGGATGTTCTGACATAAAATATTCATTGAGGCTTTCGCCCATCTTCTGTCGTTGCACACATGGATGGCGTCATTGATCTGTTGTCTCTCTAGCTACTTGTTTGTACATACATTCTGTAGAATCTCTTTGGATTTTCCTTAACCTTATCTGCCAAAGCTGTCTCATCCCCCCGTTTTGCTTTCCAGTTTTTCCAGCTGCTCCTTGTTAGTCAAACCCTCCTGTATCAGTAACATCTTTGTCAATATTTGCTTCGTTTACAGTTTCAGAAAAAAGTTTCCTAAAGCAGGATGATCAGAATTCGACACAGTACTCCGAATTGAGACCCAGCAATGTCTTGTACAGCCGTAGCATGATTTACCAACTCATGTACTCAAATGTCTGACCCGTGAGGGCAGGTGTACCAAATGCTTCTTTCACCATCCTGTCCGCTTCTGATGCCACTACAAAGGAACTATATAACTGCACCCCTTGGTCTCTCTCTGTTCAACAACACTGCCCAGGGCCCAACCATTAACTGTGTTAGTCCTCCCTGGTTTGTCTTAACAAAATCCAACAACTGAATTCAACTCCTTTATTCATTGCTTATCCCACTGGTCCCTCTCGATAACTGCATTCACTGCTCACTATAACACTAATTCTGTTATCCACAATATGATTAACAATGAATTGTTTGTTTAAATGATACACAACAGTGGACATAGCACTGCTCCTTATGGCACACCGCTGGTCACAGGCCTCCACAACCTGCTCTCTCCAACCTATGTCTCCTGTTCTCAAGCCAATTTTGTACCCACTACTAACCGTTCTACCCAACAACACCCTGTCACAGGGCTTGCTGTAAACAGTATAGGCAACGTTTACTGCTCTGTCTTCATCAATCTTTTTGGTCATCACCTCAACAAAATCAGTCAAGTCAGAGAGACACTATTTTTACGCACAAAGTTGTGCTGACTCTCCCTGATCAATCGTTGCCTTTCCAAATGCATGCAAGTTCTGTACCTCGGAATCGCTTCCAACAACATTCACACCACTGACATCAAGCTAATTGGTGTTTCTGTACATCGCTTTCCCTCACAGTTTTTATGTAATACTAGCAGCTTAGTCACCCTCCAGGCTTCCAGGTCACCACCCGTGGTGGTAAGTGATTCCCTGGCTTCACACAATATCCTTGAACACACTTGATAAGTTTCCAGGTGTTCGTCTATTTTGAATGCGTTTTAAAACATCCAGCACCTCCTGTCCTCCAATGTAAACCGCTTTGAATACATCACTGTTTATATCCACATTCACCAGTCTTTCGCCACAGTAAGTTCTGACGTGAAATTTTCTTTTAGGATCTTACCCATTAATAGTCGTTCCCATTGGTCTTTCAGGGGTCACATTCGGTGCCAAGTTCATCTTCTGTTGTTCATATTCATGCAGAATCCCTTTGGAATTTGCTTCGGCTTATCTGCCAAAGCTCTCTCAGGTCCCCTTTGAGCCCTCCTGATTTCCGTGTATTACTACACTAGTAAAGTTCTTCAAGGGATTCACTTAACCCAGCTGGCAATATATGACATTTACCCCTTTTTTTCTTGGCCGGAGCCTCGATATCACTATTCATTCAGTGTTTCCTACTTGTGTCAGCATTGTCCTTCTCACTAAAAGGAATATGCTTGCCCTGAACTCTCATTTTCTCTCTCTTTTGAAAGCATCCCACTTGCCAGACGTCCTTTACCTGCTAATAGCCTCCATGAATCAATGTTTGAATGTCTTGTCTAATACCTTCTGGATTGAAGCAAGGCCAATTTTGATCTTTCACTTGTGGAGCACACCAGTCCCTTTCCATAGCTATTTTCCCCACTAACACTTCAGACCCTTTCCCTACCTTGTTACTTGAATACGCTGAACAAATCCAACCCATCCAAGCTCTGAACACGCTGGCAGTGCCAGTGGAGGTTTGCAAACTTACAATCCCCCACCATTACAATCCTATCATACTTACACATACCTGAGATCTCAAGACATATTTGCTGCTCAATTTCCCGCTGACTGTTGAGGGCCTGTAATACAGTCATATCATAGTGATGACTCATTCTTATTTCGCCATTTCATTAATATAGCTTCACTGGATGGTCCACAGGAATATCCCCTCGAAGTGCTGCAGTGATGTTTTCACTGATCAAAAACTCCACTCCACCACGTCTCTTATCTTCTCTTCTTTTCCTTCAGATTTATTCCGGAACATTGAGCTGCTTGGCTGTCCCTACCTCAGCTGTAGTTCTGTAATTCCCTTGATATTCCAGTCCCATGTTCCCATCCACGTGGTGACTTCATCTGCCTGAATTGCAGGCATTTTACATCTAAGTAATTGCAGTTTAATTGATGAGTTTTCTTCGTTTTCTGCTGTGTTCGTGCCTGCCTTGTCTATTTAAATTATTCCCTTGAAGTTCTGTCCCAGCCTCAACAATCAGGCTGTATCCTGACACCATCCGCTTCACTGTGAACAGCACCTCACTTTTCATGTCATCTGCAAACTTGCTAACGATACCTTGTGGTTAGCATCCAATTTATTAATGCATATAATAAACAGCAATGGTTCCTGAATAGATGCCAGACGAACAGCAATTGGTGAAAGAATTTCAACACATAAACATCCCTCCACCAATTTTGGATCCAATTTACCAACTTGACTTGTATCCCATCGGCTCTTCCCTTTTGAAGAAGCCTTCCAAGTGGGACATTGTCAAAGGCCGTACTGGAGTCGCTGTCCTCGTCAATATTTTCAATTGTAATTTCAAAGATGTCTCAGCTGAATTTATGAGACAGGACCTTCCTCTGTCAAATTCATGCTGACTATCTCTAACCGACCCCTACCTTTCCAAATGATGATTCATCCTGCACCGCTGAATTGTTTATACTAATTTTCCTCCCACTGCTGTCAGACTATTGGCTGTGTAATTACCTGGCCTATTCCTGCTGCCTTTCTTGAACAAAACAACCACATTAGCTGTCATCCAGTAATTTGGCACTTCACCTGTGGCGAGCAAAGTATTAAATATACCCACCTTTGCCCCAGAAAATTCCTCCCTTTCGTCCCATAGCATTCTGGATACATTTCATTGGGCACTGGGGATATTTCCAACTTTATGCCTGTGAAAACATTTAATACCACCTCCTTATTGATATTAATATGTTCTAGAACCTTACCATCCCGACTGAAATCCCGACTACAATGTTTTTCGCCTGAATGAATACAGATAGCACGTATTCATTGACGATCTCTCCTTCTTCCCCTGGCTCCATGCAGATTGTCCCTTTTGTTTCTAACAGGCCCCACTCTTCATCGAGGCATCCTCCGCCTTTAATTATACTGATAATATACCTTGTGGCATTTCTGCAATCATGTCTGCAAAATGTATTTCATGGCCATTGTTTGCCCCGCATTTTCCACAGTCCCCTTGCACTCTCTATACTTGTGAAGGGCTTCACCAGATTTTTACTGCACTCTAATGTATTCATCAAACTCACGATATCGATTGATCAGTATTCACTGGACATGTTGCCTTTACGGTTCCCTTGTGCACCACAACCACCTGATGAAGATGCGCGCCCCAAAAGCTCGTGCCTCCAAATAAATCTGTTGGACTGTAACCTGGTGTACATTAATTTTTAACTTTGCCTACTCCAGTCGAATACCAGCAACTCCGCATTATAAATTGTCATCGGTTGACTGAATCATTTTGAAAGAAATGGAACTACTGGCAAATAGAAGTCTTTTAAAGGTGTAATATGAGGAATCAAGGGCCAATACGTCCCTGTTAGCGTGAAGGGAAAAGCTGTCAAGTTGAGGAGTTCCTGGCTGGTGGAGGACGTTGAGGCCCTGTTCAGGAAAAAAGAAAGCTTTAAGCTATCCATATCTATGTAACCTCTTCCACTCATAGACACGATCAATACGTGGAGTCCCTACAATCCACTCAGATCTCTGTAACACTCGTGATCTGTCGACCTCACTCAAATGCCTGTGACTCTCTTGATCCAATTCCGAAAAGACTCATTATCTGTGTAACATCCTCCCGTCACTAGCACCCCGCCGTCAACGTAAGATCCTCCAGTCTCTCCATCTATCTACTCATCTCCATAACCTTTCCCAGCTCTTACACACTTATCTGTGTAAACGTCACCCTCCCCTGCAAACCTACCCACTTTGACTAAACTGGAGGAGGTTACTAATCTCCCTTAGCTGTGAAACTGTGTCCAACCAAAATTGCTGTACTTATCTCCTGGGAAAAAAAAACTGTTCGAGGCCACACCCTCTACATCTAAATAACTGGCAGAACATAAGCTTTCCTATGTCAATAAACATGTTCAGTCCAAACTACCCTCCACATGTTTGTTTGTTCTTCTAGTCTATACAAATCACACTATCTCTCTAATCTACTTCATTCCCTAAACAGTCCCTGCCTGTGTAAACCAGCCCTGTCCTACCAAAACCCTTATCCCTGAAAAATGATCCATCCCTCCCAATCTCCCCATTTCCATGAACACCTGTGCGTCCTACAGCTCGCCACATTTCTGTAACCTCATGTGGCTGTGTGGTCCTCCATTCCTGTGAAACCACCTCCAGTCTCCACAACTCTCCCAGTCTGGGTCGTCTGCTCCAGATCAGCCCATTGCTGTCTCTGTTACCTCCCACAATCCGAGCAAGCCTTCCTAGTCGTGCGTCTTCATTCAGACCCAATTGTCTCCAGCTTTCCGAAACCTCTTCCTGTCATCGTTATTCTCCCTATTTCAAACAAAGAACAATACAGCACGCAACCGGCCCTCCAGCCCTCGATATTGTGCTGACCTTTAATCCTACTGTAAGATTAAACTAACCTACAGACCATTAGTTTCATTGTCATGCGTGTGCCGATCGAAGAGTTGATTAAATGCCCCCAATGTATTTGAATCTACTACCCCTGTCAGTGCATTCCACAAACCCACCACTCTCTGTGTAAAGCAGCTACGTCTATCATCTAAGCTAAACTTTCAATTACCTTAAACTTATGTCCCCTTGCGACAGCCATTTCTGCTATGGGAAGAGGTCTCTGGCTATCTACTCTCTCTATGCCTCTCATTACCCCTATCAAATTACTACTCTTCCTTCTTTGCTCCAATGAGAAAAGGCCTGGCATCATCAACAGTTCCTTCATAAGACATGCCCTCTAGTCCAGGCAGCATCTTGGCAAAAGTCATCTGCACCCTCTCGAAAGTGTTCATACTTTCCACACAATGTGGCAACCAGAACTGAACACCATATTCCAAACGTGGTCTAACCAGTGATCTATAGAGCTGTACCATAACCTCGCAGCTCGTAAACACAATCCTCTTGTTAAGGAAAGTCAACCCTATAAGCTTGAGTGATCGATGGATGTGGACCCCGAGATCTGCTTGTTCCTCCACACTGCCAGGAATCCTGACTTAAACACTGTTAAGGTTTCTTGCAGAATCCTTCAATCTTAAACCCTCCCTATTTGGTAAATTCCTCTAGTCCCAAAACACTCATGAACTGTGTAACATCCTCAGGTCCCTCCCTTCCTCCTTCTTCCTTTATTCGCAGCAACCCTCAAAATCATTGAAGTCTCTTTTGCCACTTCAATATTCCTAATACCTGCAAAATCCTTCCATTCTGATATCTCTCCCTATCTCTGTAGCCCCCAACACTCTCCAGTCCCCTTCTAGAGAATATTGCAGGGGAAGGAAGAGTTGCAGAATGCGGACCATGTTATGGAGGTAAGAAGGGAGAATGATATAAATGCTGGAAAGGACGTGGATTCTCAGAAGGTTAAAGGTAACAGAATTCTTAGAACATGCAAGGTGAGACAGGGCATAGGTTGTGGAACGTGAAGGATGTCACAATGTGAACAGAGATCTTTTTGGATCGGATCGTTCAGCCGATCTTGTTGTCCCAATTCTGGAGATCTTTACTGGAATGGGTGAGCACAGCTACAGATTCCAGGCTGGGATATGTGGGTTCAGATGTGAATCTATTTGCCCATTCTGTCTGTGTACCTGATCCTAAAATGGTACTTCTATATGACTTCCAGATCTGCATGACTTACCAGAGCTCACCTCAAAAACCTTCAGTCGGAATGCTCTTTATTTTTTCATTATTTTTTTAATTGACAGTTTTGTGAGATGCAGGAATGGGGAGTTTCCGTTTTTGAGAGAATGAAACTTTTATCATTGACTCTGACACATGCAGAGGAATTTCGTGGATTCTGCTGTTCGAGGAAGACTGTCACTCAGAGGAATATCCACGGAGTGCCGATGGTCTTTGGTTGGTAGAGTGTGAATTTACCAGTTTATTTCGGCTAGGGCGCAGTGTTTCTGGAGAATGTATAGGTGTGTAACTACCTACCGTGTGGTTAAGGGGTGAGTGCACGGGGCCCTGAGCGCCAGGAGCTGGGCAATCCCATGCTGTTTGCACGTGGGGCATGGGCACTAGACTGGGTGAGAGAAGCTCACTGAGTAAATGACAGGTCAGAGCTTAGAATCATCCTGTTATGTTTGACCTTATGCCATATGGTTACCTCCCTCTCATGACTGAGCGTGTCATGTTCTCCACTCCTGACAGTGTCCACTTCCTGTAAACCCTTCCGGCTGTTGAACATCTCCCTTTCCTCTCAATCCCCCTTGGCTTTCCAACCTGGCCTTCGCCTCATATCTCCTACAGTCCCAAACGACCTTGCTCTTTGCTATCTCATTGTATTCCTTTGAACTGTGTGTGAACAAACATGAAGTCGGTTTGAGCCACTGAAAAAAAGATGACTTTTCCCCTCTCTATCTCTGTCAAATTGAGACTTCTTGTTTGTCTCTCTCCCATAAGAGGAAGGAAACATCCCTTCAGCATCCACCCGGCCCATCCCCCTGAGGATCTGTACAGTTTAATGGGGACAAATATCATCCTGATGACCCTTATTGGCACAGCATCGGAGTGACATGTTTGTGTTCCTCTATTTTCTGCAACCTTTTCCTGTTTCTCAGTGCCTCTCCCATTCTGAAACCTCCCCCAGTCAGGACAGTACTCCGAACCACTAATTACTGAGAATGCTCCAATTTCCCTATCTCTGTAAACTCCTCACGTTCTTGCAATCCACCTTGGTTGTGTACACTTCCAGCATCTACAGTCCTTCCAATTTCTAGTATCTCCTACAGGCCCCACCGTCTCTGTATCGTCCAATTGCTATGTTTCTCACTGCCTCTGTAAACGGCTCCAACCCCTTCAAACCTCCCTATCTCTGGCATAGTTTGCAGTTCCAATAAAAATCCCTCTAATAGGAACTTCCAACCACCACCCTCCATGTCTCCGTAACCCCCCACAGTTCTCTCTATTTCTGTTCCCATCTTCAGTCCCAACAAGCGTACTTGCATGGACAACCTCATCAAGTCCCTATATCTCTCCCAGCTGTGCAGTCTCCACCAGACCATACAACTCTCTCGCTCTCCCTGATGATTGCAGTGATTTCAAACCTCCCCAATTCTATAATATCGCGTGTGTCTGTGTCCCTCCCTTTCATGGTGAGCTGCTCCAATTGCCACGACATTCCTGCCTGTGTACACCATCAAGGTGATACAACAGTTCTCATTTCTGTAGCGTCTTGCAGCCCCTACAATCCTTTACATGTTTGTTAATTCTGCCTACCGCTAGTACTTTCTTCATTCGAGTAAATTCCTCCAGTCATTACAATCTCCTCTAGATTCTACAGCTATTGCTATCTATGTAACCTCATTCGGGCCCACATCATCCTTTGTGCTGAATCCTGCATTGCCATTGCAGATCCCTTATTGCTTAACATTGTTCAGCCTCTAAAACAATCCCTATAAGTGTAATCTCCTCCAGTCCCTACATCACTCCCGATCTGTGTAACCTCTTCAAATCCCAACAATCCTCCCTATCTGTTTAAAAGTTCCTATATGCCTTACTATTGGTTTAACTGTTTTGAGTCCATTATATACTGACTAAATAACTGATGAGTATCAATGCTGTAATGGAATCTTGAACTGGATACGAGGTAGCTTAAGTAATACCATGTCAATGAGCCATTAAGAGAATGGACCATGCTATATCAAATTTTGTGTATTGAGAAATGCCTAATAATCTACTTGAAAAGGAGCTTTGTTTAAAGAGAAGCAGAATATTGTGCATTTTTTTTCGAGGTGAAGCATGATTTAGATCACTCAGCTGTGGGAGTGGAATTTGACGTTTTGGCCCAACAATTATATTTCACTATTCAACGAGATCATTGCTGATCAGGTAATACCCAACTCTACTTTGCTGAATTTTCCAGGTATCCCTTGTTTCCCTGATGAATTAAACTCTGACCATCGTTATTCTAAATATACTTAATGACCCAGCCTCACCAGCCTTCTGCAGTAAGAAATTCCCACAGATTCACTATTCTTTGAGGGAAGAAATTCCTCCTCACCTCTATCTTGAATAAGTGTACCCTTGCTGGGATTTTATGCCCTTTGGTTGCAGATATTCATACAAGGAAAACCAAAGGAAGTGGCAAAGATAATTATTGAGTGTAAGGCTATGGATAGTGCCTACATGGGCTTTACTAAACCTTATGCCACGGTAGTTTGGCCCGAATGATCAAATCACAATCCATGGAATCCATGGTTGTTGGCAAGTTGGATACAAAATTTTGTTTGTCATAATAGACAGCAGAACCTGGAGGGGTGTATTTCTGATTGGACCTCTGTGGCCAGAGATGTTTCATAAAGATCAGTACTGCGATTTCTGATTGGAATTTATATCTGTGACTAAGATGAATTTCTCAGCAGTCAGATGAGCACTTTTGCAGAAGACATTTGAATAGGCATGTATTAATTACGGATAGTTGTTGAAATTGTGGGAAGTGAGGAAGTTTTTAAAGGATGCAGCAATGTGTAGATCAAATGGAACGTTGGATGTAGAAACAGAAAATTGAATTTCATCGTGACAATTGTGAGGTGATGTATTTTTTAAGTCAAATGCAAGAGAAAATTACACTGTAAATGACCAGACCCTTGGGAACATTGATATGCAGAGGGATCTTGAAAGGAAATCCATAGCTCCCTAAACATAACAAAACACGATGTACTGATTAAGAAGGAGTGTGGCAGCATCGAGTAGACACATTGGCATGTCATGTTGTAATTGATAAAAAATCAGATTGGCCACGTTTGGAATGTTGCGTATAGTTCTCATCGCCACACAATAGGAAGCATATGGAGCTTTAGAAGGGGTGCAGTAATGGTTTACCAGAATGTTGCCTTGATGAGAATGTGTTTAATATAAGGATGTTGGACACAAGTCGATTGTTTTGCGAGAATGTTGGAGGCTGTGGGGCAAACAAGTGCACGTATATAGCATTAGGATCGGCGTGGATAGTGTGGATAGTCGTAACCTTTTTTCCAATGTGGCAATGTCAAATACTAGGCCGCCTTGGTTTAAGTTTGCGAGTGAAAAAAAATTAAATGAGATGGATGAGGAAAGTTTTTTTTTCCATAGAGGGTGGAAGCTGCTCAGGACGTGGTAGAAGCTGAAATGTTTGCAAAGTTTTGAAGTGGCATTCAGACAGACACATGAACAGGAAGAGGGTAAAGGGATACGGACCATGTGCAGAAGATGAGATTAGTTTAGAATCGCATCAGAGTCAGCACAGCCATGTTGGGCTGAGGGCCTATTGCTGGACTGTACTGTTGTATTTTCGCACTTCCCAGCATCTACCCTGGCAAAGCCCCTTCGAATCTTGCATGTTGCATAAAATTTCTCGCCCATTCTTCGAAATACTAATGGATTCAAACTCAACTTACTCCGTCTCTTTTCATTAGAAAATCACTCAATCCCCAAACTCAGGCGAGTGACCCTTCTCTGGGCTCCATCCAATACAAGAATATCTTTCTTTAGGACACTCACACTCTTCAGAATATTGTCGGTGCGCTCTGACTCGTATTCTGCACAGTTTTAGCAAGACCTTCCTACTTTTAGACACCATTCCCTTTGTACTGAATTTCAGCATTTGGTTTATCTTCTCTATTACCTACTGAACCTGTAAGCTACCTTTTTCGCGTGGATACACAAGGACTCCCAAAACCCTTTGTGCAGTTAGTCTGAAAGCAAACAGTGTTAGCCTGACAGTAAGTTGGAAACGTGCAGAGTATATTATAAAGCATATGACAATGAACAATAACTGGTCCCTTAGAAACAATGAGAGATTCATGGTTTTATAACAGGGGAATATTTGTAAATCTGTTGGATTTTATATTTTAATGTGACCTCCAATGTTAGAATAGATAAGGGTGGAGAAGAGAATGACGGAATGGGGATATTTGGAGATTCAGAAGCATGTTGGCAAGTTTCAACAAGAGCTAAAGGTTAGCTAGGGAGAGGATAGGGCCGCTGAAAGGTCAATGAGGCTGTCTATGTGGAATCACTGTTTCATGGGCGAGATCCGAAACAAATGTTTTGCATTAGGTTTTACTGTGGAGAAAGACATGGGAACTCGGGAATTTGGGAAAATAAATAGTGATGTCTTAAACAGAATTCACATTGGAGAACTGGAGGCGTTGAATATCTTTAAATGCAAAAAGGTAGCTAAAACATCGGGCCATAGTCAGATGTATCGCAGCACCTTGTGAGAAGCTAGGGAGGAAATTATAGGCCTGATCATAAAGAAATTTGGATCATCGATGGCCACTACAGACCAGTAGGATGGGTAAGTTGTTGAAGGAGATCCTGAAATTGGATCTTCATACATTTGGAGTGGCAAGGACAGAGTTGCGATAGTCAGCATGGCTTTGTGGGAAAAATGTCTCTCAAACCTGATTGAGTTTTTGAGGTCGTAACCAAATAATAGGTCAAGGCAGAACAGTAGTCGTTATGTACATTGACTTGAGCAAGACCTTTGACAAGGATCTGCATTGCAGACTGTTTAACAAGTCTAGATCACACATAACCAGGAAGCTCTCACCACCTGGGTACAAAATTGGATTGACGGTAGGAGACAGGGCATGTTCATAGAGGGTTGATGCCCAAACTGCAGGCCTGTGATAAGCAGAGTGCCATGGGGTTCAGTGCTGGGTCCACTGTTGTGCATCATTCATATAAACGATTTGGATAAGAATACAGGATTCGTGCTGATCACATTTGTGAATGAAACTGAAACTGGTTGTAATGTGGGCAGTGAAGATGATTATCGAAGAGTACATGATCAACAGTGCTCCTGGGCCAGTGAGTTTTGGAATAGCAGGTGGAGAAATGTATGTTTTGCATTCTGGTAAAACAACCGGGGGAGGGAGGGGGAGCTTGTCCAGTTAATGTTAGGTCCCTGGGTAGTTTTGTCAAACAGAGAGACGGAGGGATACAGGTACACAGTCCTTTGAAAGTTGTGTCACATGTGGAAAGTCTGGTGAAACAGGTGTTTGGATGCTTACCTTCATTGTTATGAGCATTGAGAATAAGACTTGGAACGTCATGTTGTGGCTGCACAGGGCATTGGTGAAGCCACCATAACAGCATTGTTCATTATCTGAAAAAAATCTAAGCTGGTTCACGTACGTCCCTTTGGAAGGGCATCTGACATTCTTACCTGGTCTGGCTCACATGTCACTCCAGACCCACAGAAATATGACTGACTCTGAGCCACATCTGGGCTATTTTCTGTGGGCAAAGAATCCTGGTCCAGCCAGTAGACTCTTCAATCCATGAATGAACAAGTATAAATACGTATTTTCATTGCTGCCTCTTCAAATACTTGCAGCTGCAGCAATTCATACTGGCTTTGTGACACTGTTCTGGTCATTACCACTCTCTGTAACACGCTCGCCACCTTCAGCATCTTTAACTCTCCTTGCTCCTTTCATTTCATTAAACCCCGAGAAAGTTTCTTCTTTATACCACACTCCTCCTGAGTGGACACCCCTTGAAATCCGTTTAAGAAATATTTCCATGGTTCCTTCAGAATTGTTAGGTTATTTGTCTTCTAAACATTTCAGAAGCACAGGTGGAATGTCCGGCTGTGATTTTGTCGTTATGTTTAATATTTTAATATTTAACTGTTAATATTTAACAGTTCCTTCAATTCTTTTCCACCTTTCATTTACAGCCAGTTATATTGATCTGTTTCCCCTGTTAAGCTTGGTCAGTTCTTCTCTCAAACTTCAGGGGATTGGCATTGTTTCTGATCGTAGGGTGCGCTCAGCGGTCACTTAAAAATTCATAAACCCTTTGAATTCCACCGTATTGCTATTTCCCGTCGGTTTGCTCAGTGTGACATCACTCCTTCACTCAAATACATCACCCAATGGTCGATCTGACATAGTTATGCTCTTAGCTAGTTGCACAAACCCTGATAAAAATATTCTTTGAATTCCTCCCCGAGGATCGCTCTTGCCAGTGTGATTGTCCCAGATTATACAAAGTTTGATGTCTCCCCAAATTATCATATTGCCTTTATTTAAAATTCCAACATCCAGCGATGACAAACTAAATCCTGCACGGCACCATTAAAAACAAACTGTTCTCCTGCTTATGTTTTTGACACGTAGTAGCCAGATCTTACACTGATTCTATTGCAAAATCTGAGGCCAAATATTATCTCTGTCATGCCGTTGTTACCCACTACTATCAGGTTACCCTTCCTGCTTTCCCATTTTGCCTGAGTTCCCGCTAAGTTGTGTACCATTGAATTGAAATGCTCAATTTTTTCTTCACCCTATAACCGTATGTCTCTGGTGTCTAAATCTCTTTCATATCTGTACCACAAGTCCATCTACCTTATTGAAGAGAATTTTTCCATTCCAAAAAACATTCTAGTTTACATTTTCCAAATCTTTCCTGTCACAAACCTATTCGCTGATGTACAGTGAGAAGTAAACTCTGTTCCTTCCTATTACTTTCTGCTTGTCTTCATTCACATCCTCATGCTGTTCCGATGCTTTACATGTTGTGTTTGAATTTGGAAAGCTCATTTTACCTGAACATTGTCTCAGAATCCTCTCTGTCAGTTTAAAGCCCTGTCTATAAACCTACCGATATGATTGGCCAGGACACTGCTCCCAGCGGATTTATGTTTTAATTCACACGTGGAATGTGGGCATTTCTGGCTGGCCAGAATTTCATGCCAACCCATAGCTGTCCTTGAGCTGAGCAGCTTGCTCGACTAATTGAGAGTGCAGTTGAGATTCAACCCCTTGATCAGGACCTGGAGTCAAATGTAGGTCAGACTAACTGACTATAACAGATTTCCATCTTTAAAGGATATTTAGCTTTTGGATGGGTATCACTGACATTGGCATTAAATTCTGGATGAAAAGTCTAATGAGAGTAAGACGAGGCCATCGCCTATCCCACTGATAGCTGCCTCATTCCTGAGTACTGATCCCAGTGCAACATGAATCAAACCCCTCCTTCCTGACTGTGGTTTGATCCTGTTACCTTCCTGCAAATGGATATATCAATCAATATCTCTCCATGTAGGATCCTTCATTGTGAGGGTCTAATTGTTATCTCTAACTGCAGCTTTTTAAAGCTACTCCAGATCCTGAGCCAACAGAATTCTTCACCTTGAAGAGACGAGGCATCACAGGCCAGGGATGGAGACTGTGGTTTTCCAGATCTCAGTGGGACTCAGTGCTGTTCTCAATGTGTAAGCTTTACTGCCTCAGTCTAAATTCCCATTCTCTCTATTTCTCTGTCTACTGTCGTTACTCAGGATGTTCCTGACACTCAGTTTCTAATTCCTGTATTGTCCATCATCTCATCAAACGCAATTTGTCAGCTAGAAGGCAATGAGATATGGAGACTGCAATAAATCCTGCAGCGAGGTAAGATCACTCACATTCAACAGAGCAGAGCGCATGTAAAGCGCTGGAAACATCTAACGACAATACATGACGTAGACACAGTGCTGAAGGATGAGAACAGAGTAGTAAGAACCCAGGCTCAATCTCTTCCCACTTGTGAGAGGACGACGATCAGCTCTCCTGTACTGAGCCTTCCTGAGACAGCATAGGGAGTTCCCACTTATCAATCTAGACCTGTGCTGTCTTAATGAGGATCAATGCAACAGAGCTGAAGGCAGTACTCTCATGAGAGACTGGTAATGCTGCCTGGGATTTTCCTGTTCTGTATTCTCTCTCCAACACTCTATCAATTTCATGTCATAGAGTCATACAGCAAGGAAACAGACGAACACATCTGTTCCAGTGCCTTAAATCCTTCTAACTCCTAAAACTGTTCCGATCTCGTTAACCTCTTCTCCTTTCCAACTCTTCAATGCATCGTCTCCCTGTAATCTCTTCAAATACTACCACGCCCTGTCTTTGTAGTATCTTCAAGTATCTGCAGCCCTGTTGATTTCTCTATCCTCCTCCAGAACAGCACTCTACATCTCTGTGTAACTGATGGGAATGCTGCAAACCTGCCTTCACAGCCCTCACTAACTCTCTGAAATCCTGCCGCCCTACTATCCTCAGCATCTCTGGTAATCGAATTCCTCCAATTTTCCTTCCTGGCTCTGTGAACTGATCAAGCCCCTTCAAACCTCCCTACCTCAGTCAACTCTTGTCCCTACAACTAACATGACAACTGTGTCATGCCCAGCTACTACACCCTTCCTATCTCTGTAAACACGTACAGCTCCAAATACCAACCCTATCAGTGTAATCCCCGTTCTCTATAATAATCCCGATCTCTGTAACTTCTTCAGGACTGATAAGCCTGTAACTCTCCCGAAATCCTATCTGACCTCTAAACAACATCAGTGATCTCACAACATCTGAACTCTGAAGCATCCTCCAGTCTGTACACTCCTGCTTTTCAGTGTTAGCTTCTCTTGTGCCTGCATTCCCCTTTATCTCTGGTTATAGACCTTTGCTCAGGAGAACAACATCTCATTGTCCACCCTGTGAGAACACAAGAATCTTTGGTATATCAATACATTTGCCTTCTTTTCTCAATAAATTCTAACCAGTTCAAAGTTCAAATTTCTCCACCTCTTCTCATCAATATCCCTCCTTTTTGAGGATCAGTCTGGTGAATCTTGTCTGAACTGCCTCTAGTGCAAGAACATTTTTCCTGTAGATAGGGGACCAAGTGTTGTCTGGTGTGAGCTGGTTCCTGCCTTCTGTCATTGTTGCATGCCTTCGCTATTATTATTTTCCATTCCTTTTGGAATCAATGCCAGCATTACATTTGCCTTCTCTATGATCTGCTGATCCTGCATGCCGCGTTTCTGAGGTTTATACACAATGATTCCCAAGTTTGTTTCTGTTGTGGAGCTTTCTCCAATCGATCTGAAACCAAGAGATGACAGTAATAAGAAGGAACGTGTCGGAATTCATGATGAATATTATGCCCGAAATGATAACTGCGCACTTCAAACCCAATGGAATAAGGACAGACCAGAAGACCATAAGTTATAGGAGTAGAATGAGACCATTCGGATCATTGAGTATGCTCCACCATTCGATTATAGCTGAATTGTTTCCCAACCTCGTTCTCTCTTCTACTCCCTGAAAGCCTTGATCCCCTAAGTCATCACGAAGTAATCTATCTCTGAGTTAAAGACACAGAATTACTTGACTCCACAGCCCCGTGAGGCAGTGAGTTCCACAGATTGATCGTCCTCTCGCTGAATAAATTCCTCCATATCTGCATTCTAAAGGATCATTCGTTCGCTCTGAAACTGTGTCCCTAGTCTCTCGTACTCGTGGAAACATACCCCCACGTTCACTCCATTCAGGCCCCTCACATACATACGGATGTAAGAACCTAAGAACGGAGAAGCAGGAGTAGGCTATCTGGCCCTTAGAGTCTGCTCTGCTATTCAATCAGATCATGGATAATGTTTTCATGGACTCAGCTCGACTTGCCCACTCTCTCACCGTGTCCCTTAATTCTTTTCTTGTTCAAAAAGTAATCGATCATCACTTCATACTTCTACCCAACTTTGAAACGCGTTCAACATTCAACCTACCCATGTCTGTCACCTTCTCTGGTCGCCTTTAACCTCCCCAGTTCTGTCACCTTATCCAGCCGGTTCAACCCTCTACATCTCTGTCACCTTCTCCAGTCTGTACAATCCTCCGTATCTGTGTAACCTACTCCACCCCCTTCAACCTTTCCTTTCTCTGTAACCTTCTCAAGATTCTTCAACCGTCCACATCTCCGTAACCTTCTCCAGCCGCTTCAACTCTCCGTATCTCTGTAACCTTCAAATGCCTCTTCAACACTCCATATGTCTGTAAGCTTCTCCATCTCCTTCAAGCTTCCATAACTCTGTGTAATTCTTAAGACGCTTCAACTTTTCATATCTCTGTAACACTCTCCAGCCCCTACAATGCTCCTTATGCCTGTAATCCTCTCCAGCCCTTTCGACCATCCATATGTCTGTCACCCTCTCCAGCCTCTTCGGCCCTCCCCATCTAGCTAACCTTCGCAAGCTTCTTCAACCTGACATCCCTCCTTATCACTGTAACATTCTCCAGCAACTACACCCTCCATATCTCTGTAACATTCTCCAGAATCTGCAAACCCTCCCTATCTGTGTACCATTCTGCAGCGCCAACACTCTTCCCTATCCCTGTGACCTAATCCAGTACCTATACCCCTCCTATTTCCTGTCTCATTCTCCAGCACCTACGCATTCTCCCTATGCCTGTAACACTCTTCAGGACCTACGCCTTCCCTATCCCTGTAACATTGTCCAGCACCTACACCTCTCCCATTCCCTGTAACCTGATCCAGCACCTGCAACGATGCACTAACCCTGTAACGTTCACCAGAACGTGCCCCCTTCTTAGCTCTGTTACCTTATCCAGCACCTCCCTCCCTTTCTCTGTATGCTTCTTCATCACCTATACCTCTTCCGATGTCTGATACCTACCACAGCATGTAAATGTCTCTTTATTCTCTGCAACCTCCTCCAAATATTAATACCTTCTGATCTATGTTGCATCCTCCACACTTCACACTGATCTCTCTTTGTGGTCTCGTCAAGCCCGTATAATCCAAGTGGGTATTCAGAGGAATGGAGCAATGCGACAGTCATTGATCATTTGACGTTTTGTCTGTGTGCATCCAAGAAATACACGGATAGTTTCCCACATTGTCAGGTAGATGCCAGTGCTGTAGCCCAGCAGAAACAGCTTGAATGGAATGCAATCAGGGCACACACACTTCGCATTATCCAAAACCACCGGCCATTTGTTGATACTACACAAAATGAACTGAATTATCTGAAGACTGACATCTAGAGGAAACTAAAGTAGATCATGCCATCGACCCTTCTTTCTGTACATGGTTGGGAATGGTTCAACCTTATCTTCTCTTGTTGTGCTAGGCTCTTTCATTATTTAGAAGGCGACATTTATGGATCCTACACCAGTAAGTTGTTTGATTGTCCACCAACATTCACCCAGAATGCATTCGACAGGATTGCAGAGATTAGGTGTGATTTGTTGGTTCAATCTGTCTATCACTTGCAGTTTACACTCTTTGTTGTGTAAGTGATCCTGTTTGTTAATGTTACCTCATTTTTATGTATACCTTGGCAGGCCGTCCTATGTTCCTCACTGCACAAGGGTTCATCCCCTGGCCTGATGGTCAATGTAATGTGCAGGATCCGCCAGGCAGTGTCAGTGAAAATTGTGGTGGAGTACAATTCTGCTGCTGTTGGTAATGACCATAATCACCTCCCCCAACCCAGTGCTTAGTTACTAGATCGATTCAAAATCTCTTCCGTTTAGCAGGGTGACAGTATGACACACACAGAGTGAAATCGCAACGTAAAAGTGAGCCTTTGTCACCAGAAATACTGTAGGCAGTATTCACTGTTATTAAAATAATCATCGATCAATGTGTCTGCAGCCTGTCGATTGGTGAGGTTGAGGTCAAGCATGTTTCCCCTCTCAGTCGTTCCCTCTCCACCCACCACAAACCCAGTCCAGCAGCCATGTCCTTTTGGAACCAACCGTTTCGTTCGGCAATTCTGCTGCTGAGCCCCCCTAAGTTGTTGGCTTTGAAATGACCCACCCATTATATATTCTCCAGCTTTGTCACTCTCTCACTGCTTCCTCCAAGTGTTGTTCAATGTGGAGTGCCACTGATACATCAACTGAGGGAGGGGATTCAGGAAATTTCTGTGCCAGTGTTTGATCTGACCCAGGGAGGCTGACAAAGTGGGGTCAGCAGGAGGTTTCCGTGTCAGTGTTTGAACTGACACCGTGAAGTTGATGGAGGGGAGTCAGCAGGAAGTTTCCGTGTCAGTGCTTTATCTAATACTGTGAGCTTCTAGTCAAGACGGGAGTGATGCTGGAAAAGAAAGGAGAAGCAGTATTCCAGATGATGGGCTTTTTCCCGAAACCTCAATTTTCCTGCTCCTCTCATGCTGCCTGACTAGCTGTGCTATTGGAGCACCACTCTAATCTATAACATTTAAAGCCTCCCTTTCCCCTTATGTTACATCTCCAGTCTTGCTTTCCTTTCTCAGTAACATCTCCAGCCTTGCTTTCCTGTCTCTGAAAAATTTCCAGCCTTGCTTGCTTATCCATGAAAAATTTCCAGTCTTACTTTCCTTTCTCTGTAACAAATCCAGCCGTGCTTTCCTATCTCTGTAACATCTCCTGTTTTGCTTTCCTATCTCTGTAACATCCCCAGCCTTGAATTCCTATCTCAGTATCTCTCCAGCCTTGCTTTCATATCTCTGTAACATCTCCAGCCTTGCATCCACTCTTTGCAACCACTCCAGCCTTTAATCCCTATCTCTGTAACATCTCAAGTCTTTCGTCCCTATCTCTGTAACCTCTCCAGCATTGCATTCCTATCACTATTAAACTTCTAGCCTTGCTTTCCTATCTCTGTAAAATTGCCAGCCTTTCGTTCTTATCACTGTAACATCTCGAGCCTTGCTTTCCCATCCCTGTAAAATCTCCAGCCTTGCTTTCCTATCTCTGCAATATCTGCAGCCTTGCCTTTCTATCTCTTGTAACGTCTCCAGCTTTGCTTTCCTGTTTCTGTAACATATACAGCCTCGCTTCCCTGTCTCTGTAAAGTTTAGAGCCTTGTTCTCTAATACCTGTAACGCCTCTAGCCTTGTATTCCTACCTCTGTAATACCTCCAGCCTTGCTTTCAGAACTCTGTAGCATCCACAGACTTGCCTTCGTATCTCTGGATCATCTCCAGTTTTGTTTTCTTATTTCTCAAAACTAAGAGTTACAGTTAGTAAGTTTGCAGATGACACTAAAATTTGAGTTATAATGGACAGCGAAGAGGGTTACCTCAGATTACAACAGGATCTGGACCAGATCGGCCAATGGGTTGAGAAGTGGCAGATGTAGTTTAATTCAGATAAATGCGTGGTGCTGCATTTTGGTCAAGCAAATCTTAGCAGGACTAATACACTGAATGGTAAGGTCCTAGGGAGTGCTGCTGGACAAAGAAACCTTGGAGTGCAGGTTCATAGCTCCTTGAAAGTGGTGACGCAGCTGTATGTGATAGTGAAGAAGACGTTTGTTATGCTTTCTCTTGTTCCTCAGAGTATTCAGTACAGGAGTTGGGAGCTGGAAATGTGTTGCTGGAAAAGTGCAGCATGTCAGGCAGCATCCAAGGAGCTGGAGAATCGACGTTTCGGGCATGAGCCCTTCTTCATGAATGAGCCCTTCTTCGTGCTCATGCCCGAAACGTCGATTCTCCTGCTCCTTGGATGCTGCCTGATCTGCTGCGCTTTTCCAGCAACATATTTTCAACTCTGATCTACAGCATCTGCAGTCCTCAATTGCTCCTATAGGAGTTGGGAGGACATGTTGTGGCCTTGACATTGGTTAGGCCACTGTTGGAATATTGCATGCAATTCTGGTCTTCTTCCTATCCGAACGATGTTGTGAAACTTGAAAGTGTTCAGAAAGGTTTAACAAATATGTTGCCAGAGTTTGAGGATCTGAGCTACAGGGAGAGGCTGAACAGGCTGGGGCTGTTACTCTAGGAGCGTCGGAGACTGAGTGGTGACCTTATCGAGTTTTTAAAACATTATGCGGTGCATTGATAGGATAAATAAACAAAGTATTTTCCCTGGGGTTGGGGAGTCCAGAACTAGAGGCATAGGTTTAGGGTGAGAGAGAAAAGATATAAAAGAGACCTTAGGGGCAACGTTTTCACGCAGAGGGTGGTAGGTGCATGGAATGAGCTGCCAGATGATGTGGTGAAGGCTGCAAGAAGTATTGCAACATTTAAGAGGCATTTGGATGTGTATATGAGCAGGAAGGTTTTGGAGGGATATGGGCCGGGTGCTGGCAAGTGGGACTAGATTGAGTTGGGATATCTGGTCGGCATGGACAGGTTGGACTGAAGGGTCTGTTTCTATGCTCTACATCTCTTTGACTTTATGACTCTATCTCCAACCTTGCTTTCCTATCTCTGTAACATCTCTAGCCTTGCGTTCCTACCACAGAAATATCTGAAGCCTTGCTTTTCTCTCCCTTTTATTATTTCCAGCCTTGCTTTCCTGTTTCTGTAAAATCTCCAGACTTGCTTTCCTCTATCTGTAACCACTCCAGCCTTGCTTCCAATCTCTTTAATATCTGCGGGCTTGCTTCCCTATCTCTGTAACATCTCCAGCATTGCATTCCTATCACTATAACATCTGCAGCCTTGTTTTCATATCTCTGTAAACTATTAAGCCTTGGTTTCTCATCTCTGAAACATCGCAAGACTTGCTTGTCTATCTCTGTAACAATTCCGACCTTGCTTCCCTTTCTCTGGAGCATATGGATAAAGAACTGATTTAGCGACAGGAGACCGAGAGTGGTAGCTGAACGGAGTTTCTCGAAACGGGGAAAGGTGACCAGTGGTGTTCCACAAGGATCAGTATTGGGGCCACTGTTGTTTGTAATATGCATAAATGATCTACAAAGGGCGCTGTTGGTGTGATCACCAAGATTGCAAATGTCACAAAGTTTAGTGGAGTGGCAGAAAGCATAAGGGACTGTCAGAGAATACAGGACGATATACATAGACAGGAGATTTGGTCGGAAAAGTGGCAGATAGCTTTCAATCTAGGCAAATGTGAGGTGATTCATTTAGGCAAGTCTAATTCTAAAGAGAATTATAGAATGATTGGAAGAGCGTTGGGAAAGGTTGATGGGCAGATAAATCTGGGAGTTCAGGTACATTGTACCCTGAAGGTTGCTGCACAAGTGGATAGTGTGGTCAAGAAGTTATCTATTATGCGTGCCTTCATCGGAATGGATATGAGTATACGAGATGATAAGTCATGTTAAAATTGTTCAAGACTTTGGTTCGGTCGCATTTAGAATATTGTGAACAGTTCTGGGCGCCACATTACGAAGAGGATGCAGACGCTTTGGAGAGAGTGCAGACAAGGTTTACGAGGATGTTGCCTGGTTTGGAAGGTGCGAGCTATGAAGAGAGATTGAGTTGGTTCGGTTTATTTTCATTAGAAAAAAGTAGATTGAGGTGGAACTGATTGAGGTTTGCAAACTCATGCAGGGTATATACAAGGTGGATAGAGATAAGCTTTCTTCCCAGCTTGAAGGATTCAGTAGCTAGAGGTCATGCTTTCAAAGTGAGAGGTGGAAAGTTTAAGGGGGATACAGGCGGCAAGTAATTCACACAGCGGATGGTGGGCTTTTGGAACGCGTTGCTAGCAGAGGTGGTAGAGGCAGGCACGGTAGATTCATTTAAGATGCGTCTGGACAGATCACTGAGTAGGTGGGGAGCAGAGAGACACAGATGCTTAGGAATTGACCAACAGGTTTAGTCTGTACATTTGGATCGGCTCAGGGGATCGAAGGGCCTGTTCCGGGGCTGTAAAGTATCTTTGTTCTTTGTCCTTATATCCTGCATTATTCCTATCACTACAGCATTTCCAGCCTTCCTTTCCTGTCTCTGTAACATCTCCAGCCTTGCTTTCCTTTCTCTGTAACATCTCTAGACTTGTGTTCTTATTTCTCTAACATCTCCAGCCTTGCATTACGATCTCTGTAACATCAGCAGCTTTGTTTTCCTATGTCTGTAACATCTCCAGCCTTGCTATCCATTCTCTGTACCCACTCCAGCCTTGCTTTCGTTTCCCTACATCATCTCTAGCTTTGCTTTCCTCTCGCTGTAACAACGCCAGCCTTGCATTATTGTCTCTGTAACATCTCCAGCCTTGATTCCCCTCCCTGTTACGTCTCCAGCCGTGCTTTCCTATCTCAAGTTCCTGTCCAGCCTTGCTTTCCTTCCTCTGCAACATGTCCAGACTTGCTTTCCTCTTTCTGTGCCACCTCCAGCCTTGTCTTTCTGTCTCTACCGCCTGTCCAGCCTTATTTTCCTATCTCTGTAACATGCCCAGCAACATTCTTCGCTAGCTCTGTGACATCCCCAGCCTTTCTTTCCTGTGCCTGTTACATCTACAGCCTTGCTTTCCATTCTCTGTGTCCACTTCTGCTTTGCTATCATCTCCCTAAAACATCTCCAGCTTTGCTTTCCTCTCGCTGTCACATCTCCAGCCTTGCATTCCTGTCTTTGTAACATCTCCAGCCTTGTTTCCCCCTCTCAGTTACATCTCCATCCGTGCTTTCCTATCTCAAGAGCCTGTCCAGCCTTGCTTTCCTTTCTCTGTAGCATGTCCAGCATGGCTTTCCTGTCGCTGCAATATCTCCAGCCTTGCATTCCACTCTCTGTAACCACTCCAGCCTTGCATTCCAATTCCGTGTAACATCTCCAGCTATGTATTCCTATCTCAGTTACATCTCCATCGGTGCTTTCCTATCTCAAGAGCCTGTCCAGCCTTGCTTTCCTTTCTCTGTAGCATGTTCAGCATGGCTTTCCCGTCGCTGCAACATCTCCAGCCTTGCATTCCAAATCTCTGTAACATCTCCAGCCGTGCATCCCTATCTCTGTCACATCTATAGGTTTGCATTCCTATCACTATAACATGTCCAGCCTTGCTTTTCTATCTCTGTAAGATTGCAAGCCTTGCTTTCCTATCTCTGTAACATCTCTACCCTTGCTTTCCTGACTGAAATATCTCCAGCCTTGCTTTCATGTCTCTGTATCATCCACAGCCTTGCCTACGTATCTCTGCAACATCTTCGGCTTTGATTTCCAGTCTCTGTAACATCTCCAGCCCTGCGTTCCTCTCCTTGAAAAATTTCAAGCCTTTCCTTCCTATCTCTGTAACATCTCCAGCCTTGTTTTCTTATTTCTGTAACATCTCTTGAAGTGCTTTCCTGTCTCTGTGACATCCCCAGTCGTGCTTTCCTCTCTCTGTAACATCTCCAGCCATTTGTTTATTTCTTTAACATTTCCATCCTCCTTTCAATCTCTGTAACATCTCCAGCCTTGCTTTCCGATCTCTGTAACATCTCCAACATTGCTTTCCTATCTCTGTGACATCTCCAGCCGTGTTTTCGTTTCCCTCGAGCCGGCCCAGCATTGATCTCCTGTCTCTGCAACATTTCCAGCCTTGCATTCCATTCTTCGTAACCACTCCAGCCTTGCTTTCCGATCTCTGTAACATCTACAGTCTTGCTTTTATGTCTCTGTAACATCTCCAGCTGTGCATCCCTATGTCCTTAACATCTCCAGCATTGAATTTCTATCAGTATAACATTTCCAGCCTTGCTTTCCTATCTCTGTGAAATTGCCAACCTTGCTTTCTTATCTCTGTAGTATCTCTAGCCTTGCTTTTCTATCCCTGTAACATTTCCAGCGTTGCTTTCCTGTGTCTGTAAAATTTACAGACTTGCTTTCCACTATTTCTAACACCTCCAGCCTTGTATTCCTATTTCTATACGATCTCCAGCCTTGCTTTCCTTACTCTATAAAATCTCCAGCCTTGTTTTCTTATTTCTATAACATTGCCAGTCTTCCTTTCCAGTCTCTGTGACATCTCCAGCCGTGTTTTCCTATCTCCAGAGCCTGCCCAGCCTTGCTTTCCTTGTCTGTAACATGTCCAGCATTGCTTTCCTGTCTCTGCAACATCTCCAGCCTTGAATTCCAGTCTCTGTAACCACTCCAGCCTTGCTTTCCTGTCTATATAACATATGCAGCCTTCCTTTCATTTCTATGTAACATCTCCAGTCTTGTATTCCTATCTCTGTAATATCTCCAGCCTTGCAAACCTATCTGTGTAAGATCTCCAGCCCTGCTTTTCTATCTCTATAAGATCTCCAGCCTTGCTTTCCTATCACTGTAATATCGGCATCCTTGCTTTTATCTCTCTTTTAACAGTTCCAGCCTTGTTTTCCTGTTTCTGTAACATCTCCAGTCTTACTTTCCCCGATCTTTGGAAACTCCAGCCTTGCTTTCCTATCTCTTCAACATTTCCAGCCTTGCTTTCCTACCTCTGTAATATCTTCAGCCTTGCATTACCATCTCTAGTGCCTGTTAAGCCTTGCTTTCCTTACTCTGTAACATGGCCAGCGTTGCTTTACTATCTCTGTGACATCTCTGGCTTTGCGTTCCTCTCACTACAAGTTTCCAGCCTTTATATCTTATTTCTGTAAATTTTCCAGCCTTGCTTTCTTATCTTTGCAACATCTCCAATTTTGCTTTCCTTTCTCAGTGACATCTCCAGCCTTGCTTTATTTTCTCCGTGTGAGATATAGGAAAAGTAGTGTTACTTCTGAAATCATAATTACTTATGCAAGGTAAATGAACTCACATCAGTGTATAATTTTTTCAATCATGAGCTGAGTCAACAAGAATGAAACCTATATGAAGGAAATATATAATTGTTTTTGCATTAGTTAAAATGTGCATACAAGAATGAAACGTACCTGCAGACAATGGTAGATGTTTCAGAGAAATAGATGAGGTGCTGTGAGGATGTAGATTAAGCCAGATATATTTGTACAAGCAGTAGTTATAAGCATCTGTTTCGCACTTCTGCAAAAACAAAAAAAAACCAATTAAAAGGCCATAAGAATCAAATGGTTGGGGAAAGGGAGGAAATGTCACAAGTGATGGAAATAGATAGTAGAGAAGGAGGATATACCTCACAATGGACCATAGAAGGATGTGATGAAATGGCTATGTAAAACTTGTAATTTCTTATTCACAAGGCCGGATAAGGCAAGAGGTAAACAAGAGCAATGGGCACCAGGTTTGGAGTAGTGAACCCTATATAACAAGGATATATCCTAAATATCCTATAAACAAGGCTGGAGTAGTGAATCCTACTTGCTAAACTCTAGGTGTCTATTTCAGGAACCACGCTTGCAAGTGGATAATAAACACACTGATTACTTGAGGTCTTGTCTCGGACTGAAATTAATGAAGTGAGTTGGCTTCATTTCTCACAACTGTCGGCTGTCCGGGATATTCTTCCATCGCCGGTGGGAGTGGCTAGCCCTGGACACTGGGAAGACGTGTCCCATTCCCAGTTGAGCAGTCTCGTGTCCCGGTTTGGTCCGCTGCCTTAGGAGAATGATACGAATCCCACAAGAGAGATATCTGAATCAGACAGTGAAAGAAGGTCGATAGAAAATACAGCAAAAAGGGGTCAGGCAACTCTGTGCACAGAATAAGGTAGAAAAATTAATTTCAAGTATTGCCTTGGTGGCTGGGAAAAGGGGTATTTAATCGCTGTGGGACTGGCGAGAGCCCCGAAAAACGGGGGGTAGGCCGAGAAAGTCGAACTGTCACGCAGTAAAGGAGGGAAAAGTCGCTGGTAATATTCCTCCTGAAAGTCCGTTGGGTTGGATGTTGCGGGAATGGACAAGTTACACTAGTACAAGGGAAAAATATAAAAAGAAAATGATTAAATATTGTTGTTTCGTATGGACCAAAGAACCAATCCACCATCCGGCTGTCTTCTGGTGAAAGTATGGTTCGGATGAGGATGGGTATTTCAGTACTTAGATTTGTATATGAATGAGAAACAACCTTTTAGTCAAGAAGTGGCAGACCATTGGAAAGGCAGTTTGGGAATGATGGTAGTAAAGACAAACGATTCCCCCTCTGCCCCACCCTGTCCCTGGGATCTTCTTGGCTGCTTCCCTCCACCCCCAACCCCCGCCATACCATAAAATCAGATTAGGGGACAAAGAGATTGGGTTTGAAAGTGCCCCCTTCACCGGTGGGGAGGTCAGAACATTTAAGAAGGAGATCAAGATCCTGTTTGAGGATCCGGTAGGGTTGTCTGCACAAATTGATCATTCTTGGGGCCCAGTCTGTATACGTTGACTGAGGTAAAGTCTATTTTGAATATACTATTTACTTTGGAAGAAAGGGGACTTATACGAGGAGCAGCCATTGAAATAAGGACCAGGAAACATCCCATTGCTGATGGGGATTCTGGACAGAGAGAGAAGAAGTTTCCCCTCAGAGAGGCCAGTGCGAAAATCAAAACCCGGAGCATAAAGAATAAATGAGGGAATTGAAAGTCTTGTTTCAAAAAGGAATAAGAGAAGCAGTTCCAAGTCGCAGAATTTGACTAAAGCCTTTGACGTTAGACAGGAGAAAGATGAGACTCCCCCAGCTTTCTTGCAAGGCTTAAGAGACTCAATGCGGAAATACTCTGGAATGAACCCTGAGGACCCATTGGCACAGGGTCTTTTGAAAGTACATTTTGTGTCAAAGCCATGGCCAGACATAAAGAGAAAGATACAGAAGATAGAAGGGAGGAGCGAAAAAGCATTGATGAATTGTTAAGAGAGGCACAGAAAGAATTTGTAAAGAGAGAGGATGAGAAACAAAAACAGAAAGCAAAAATGATGGTAGCTACGGTTGTTGAGGTAGTTAACAAAAGAATGGAACCAACAGTGAGCAACCGGAGCGGCGAGTTGGCAGCTTGTAGGACAGAGAGGAAGAGGAAGCGGACAACGGGGGGCGTTTGATAGCGGGTTCGGGCGACAAGGGCAGAGACAGAACTCTCCACATTCAGGATGCTATTATTGCGGAATGATAGGATATTTTTAGAGGGGGTTTTCTTCCCTACACAGGAAAGAAAGGGCAATTCCGCTAATGAATTTTGATAAAGAAGAGGGGTGTCATGGGTTCCTGCCCCCGGGACCCACCGGGAACCCTTGATAAACTTGAAGGTGGGACCCTGTAGGGAAGAGGTAGTCTTCCTAGTAGATACGGGGGCAGCACGGTCATCGCTGAATTTTAAACCAAAGAAAGTAGGAATGTCGACACGTTCAATTACTGTTTCCGGGGTAAAAGGGGAAGGATTTACTGTTCCAGTATTTGAACCTATGATGATAGAAGGTCCTAAGTATTTGAGTCACAGAGGAACTGTTGCACATCCCTGATATAGGAAGTAACTTACACGGGAGAGATTTAATTACCCTTTTAGAACTGGAGACTTGAGTTCTGGAAAAAGAATAAGTTGTACAAATGGCAATGATGTATTGGCTAGAGAAGGGAATCGTGGAAAAATACATATCCCTCCCCTAGAAATAAGTTTGAAAAGGAAAGGGAACGTTGTCTATGAGCTACAGTATCCCATTTCCATACAAGGTAAACGAGGAGTGCAGCCAGGCACTGCGGGACTAGAGATGGACTGTTGAGCCATGTATGTCTCCTTATAATATCCGAATTCTACCAGTGCGAAAATCCGATGGAACTTATCGTTTGGTGGAGGATTTGAGAATATTGAATCAAATAGAACAGGTCAGGCAACCAGTGGTGCCTAATCCCTATTATGTTATTAAGTAAGATCCCTCATGACCACAAATGGTTTAGTGTGATAGGTTTAAAGGATGCCTTTTGGGCTTGTACCTTGGTGGAGGAAAGTAGGAATTTGTTTGTATTTGAATGGGAAGAACCCAAGATAGGACGGAAACAGCAATACCGGTGGATCGTGCTCCCCCAGGTGTGTACGGAATCCCGGAATTTATTTGGACACTTGTTAGAACAAATATTGGAGGAATTTAGCAGCTTCAAGGGAACTACCCTGTTGCAGTATTTACACGACCTCTTAGTAACAGGAAAAAGAACAAAAAGAGTAGTTGAAGCCACTAGCAAATTATTGTGTTTCCTGGGTCGGCAGGGACTGCGAGTATCTAAAAACAAACTACAATATGTGGAGCGAGAAGTGAAATACTTGGGACATTTTGTTAGTGAGGGAAAGCGAAAGATAAGCCCAGAATGGTCACAAGGAATAGTGGGGATGCTGCTGCCCAGAACTAAACGGGAATTAAGTATTATTTTGGGTTGAACGAGATATTGCAGATTGTGGATTGATTCTTATGCTCAAAAGACGAATAAATTATATCTCAAACTATTGGAGGAGGAACCAAAGTGTCTGATATGGAAAGATGAAGAAAAAGAACTATTGAGGAATGCATAAGAGATCTGATCCATGCTCCCGTGTTAGCCTTACCTTCTCTTGATAAACCTTTACACCTCTTTGCTACCGTAGATAAGGGAGCGTATCTGGGAGTATTAACCCAGAGGTGGGGAGGAATGAAACAGCCAGTAGCATATCTTTCAAAGCTATTGGATCCAGTATCCCGGGGGTGGCCTGAGTGTGTGCAGGCCGTGGCTGCCACCGCACTGTTGATGGAGGAAAGCAGGAAGCTTACATGTAGGGGAGCCCTAATAGTAAACACCCCACACCAAGTGAGAACGATCCTGAACCAAAAAGCTGGGCGATGGTTGACAGACTCGCGGGTTTTGAAATATGAGGCAATATTAGTAGAAAAGGATGATCTAGTGTTGGTCACGGACAATTGTTTAAATCCAGCTGCCTTTCTTTGGAAAGGGGAAGGAGACTCTCCTCAGAATCCAGAGCACAACTGCCTTGACATTATAGAATACCAAACTAAGGTCCGCATGGACCTGAAAGATGTTCCACTTTATGCAGGAGCCTGACTTTTTATAGACGGATCTTTCCATGTGACTGAAGGGAAAAGACATCATGGGCATGCAGTTGTAGATGGGACGAAATGTAGTGTGGTAGAGGCAGGAAGGTTGCCGAAGGAGTGGTCAGCTCAGACCTGCGAACTTTATGCATTGGGAAGAGCACTGAGGGCGTTAGAAAATAAAGAGGGAGCGGTATACATTAACTGTAAATATTCATTTGGTGTTGTGCACAATTTTGGAAAGATATGGCAGGACAGACGATTGTTCAATTGCCGGGGGAAGGAATTAGCACATGAGGAGTTGATTAAACGGGTCTTGAGGTCTCTATTACTCCGCTGAGAAATAGTGGTAATGCATGTAAATGGTCATCAGAAAGGAAATGAACTGGAAGTTAGAGGCAATAGATTAGCCGAAGAAGTGGCTAAGGAAACAGGCCTGGACCCCAAAGGAGTGGTGATTCATTGCCTAATACCTACTTTCCCGATCCTCGGGAAGCTCCTATATTTACTGAAATAGGGGAAAAACAATTTAGGGGCTGCAAAGTCAGCAGACCGTCATTGGATGTAACCTGATCGAAGGGAAAAGCTAAACAAAGTGATGATGGGAGAAATTATGGCTGTCCGACATCAAGGCAGCCTTTGGGGAGTACAAGCAACGTGTGATTTAGTTCTGAGGGAATATGGATGTAAAGGTATTTATACAGTTGCTAAACAAATATGTGAGGGATGTTTAATATGCACAAAGGTAATTAAGAATTTTCTTGTGAAAACAGACCCCGGGAGGAAGAGACCCGGGATTGAGACCGTTCCAGAGTATACAAGTAGATTATACTGAACTACCCAGAGTAGGAAGAATAAAATATATGCCGGTCATAGTAGATCATCTCTCTTGTTGGTTGAGGCATATCCCCTAGCTACCGCTGCTGCGAGTGGGGTGTCTACAACAATATTAGAGCACATAATTTCCCGATATGGGCTAGTTAACCGTATAGATTCCGACAAGGAACTCATTTTACCTCTAAAGTGTTACGGGGATAATGAAAGTGTTGGGAATTTCCTGAGCGTTCCATCCTCCATGGCACCCACCATCATCAGGAAGGGTTTTGAGACTGAACCAAACACTCAAACGCCAGCTCTCTAAATTGATAATAGAAACCAGACTCCCTTGGACCAAATGTTTAGCTGTAGCTCTCTTGCGAGTACGAACAGCCCCAAGGAAAGATTTGGGACTATCCCCATATGAAATCTTATTTGGATTAACTTATCTGGGAATGAATGGATAATTGCAAATTCACGAAACAAAAGACTTGGTCTTAAAGAAGTATATACTGGGCTTGTCCTCCTCTTTGTCTTTCCTCAGGAAACACGGTTTCTTGGCACAGACTCCGCCCCTTGAATTTGCCATTCATCCCATCCGGCAGGGAGATTGGGTCTTATTAAAATCATGGACAGAGACTAAATTGCAGCCGGACTGGGAACGGCCATATCAGGCTCTTTTGATGACCGAAATGGTAATACGGACGGCGGAGAAAGGCTGGGATCAAAGGGCCAGTGGAATCTCCAGTCGAGGAAGAAGTCTGGACAGCCAAATCAATGCAATAACCGCTGAAACTCAGGCTAAATAGAGTTTGCGACGCGGGCGCGAGATGGTTTCTGTAGGATTGTGGATTAAGTCTTTTTGTACTTCCGCACTATTTTTACAATACTGGGAATGCTTCGAGGTATGATGCAAGCCCTGTTAGTTTTCGAATGTTGTCAAATATCATTTTCGTTATAAACAGTTCCTGAGTCTGATAATTCACAAGCAAATGAGGCTGATGCATGCAGCTTAGTAAATTGTGGGGATGTAGATAATCAGAGACAGTACTGTAGCTCAGAGATACATCTTAATTGCTATGGGGAGAGCTTTGGGGATGTTACTTGGTATAATGGTCTCGTCACAGTATTCGAGGCCCCCTTCAGACTAGCTCTCGATTGTCCCGATAAAAAGTGGAGCCCAATATACCTGACGATGAAGAAAACCACATGGCATGGAGAAATTCTGCAGGGGAAGTGTGGTTGGAGGGCGCGCAGGGGGTGGGTGCGGCACCTATCAGGTACAATTAAATGTAACATTTGGGATAGAAATGAAAACAAACGGGAATGATTTCTCGGGCTGTTGTTTTCGAATTAGCGTAGGAAAGGGAAAACAAGCAGAACTACTGGATAATAAGGTACAACATTTCACCTCTCCCGATGACCTTAAAGTAGTAAGAATTGTACAGGTAAAGGACTTAAAACAGACCATTGAAATAGAAAATGGGTACGGGGATGCAAATGCCTGGTTTGAATGGGTAAAGTATACTGCATAAAGTCTGAAGAAGAGCAATTGCTATGCATGTGCCTCCGGTCGGCCAGTGACCCAGGTGGTTCCACTTCCGCTCGGGTGGAAAGGAGACAGGAAGGGCATAAAATTTATGATACCCCTGTAGCAGGATAAGACTGCATGGAATGATATGAATTGTACCTCCCTATTTCTGATGTTCCCTTCCTTAGAGAAGAAAGATTCAAAAGCCCTCCCTAAGATTTCAGCCGCAGTCGGAAATCACACGTTGTGTGTGCATGGACGAGGTACAAATCGGTCGAGAGATTTGTGGGAGCTGAAAGTATGTACAGAGGTTAAGAATGTCACCAAAACGAACAAGGTCGGGAACTACTCAGCACTAAATATTCCCCGAGCGGATCTATGGTGGTACTGTGGAGGCAAAATATTGAGACCCACCCGATCTCTGGATTGGAGAGGGATATTTGCAATTGTACAATTGGCAATTCCATTTACCCTGGCAGATGCGAAGGAAAAGATAGTAGGGAAAAAGGGAAGGAGTAAGAGATCACTGTTCGACACTTCTTTCGATGGCAGGATTTATATCGATTCTGTAGGAGTCTGTCGGGAGGTACTTGACGAGTTCAAGGCTCGTAACCAGGTTGCAGCAGGCTTTGAGTCAGCTCTCTTCTGGTGGGTAACAATTAATAAAAATGTAGATTTGATAAATTACATTTTCTATCCTCAACAGCCATTTATAAATAATACAAAATATGTCGTTAAAGGAATATCCGAACAGCTTGATGCGACAAGTAGGATGGTATTGGAAAACAGAATGTCCCTTGAAATGATTTTATCGGGGAAAGGGTATGTGTGTGTATGTAATGTAAGGAGGAAGCTGTTGGACCTTTATTGCTAATACCACTGCGCCTGATGGTTCAATTACTCAGGCCTTAAGTGGATTAACTATGTTATCAGAGGAAGGGGCTGAGAATTCAGGAGAAGACACATCTCTCACGGGATGGCTTGAATCATGGTTTGGAAAATGGAAGGGGGTGGTGGTTTCCATCCTTACTTCCCTGATAGGAGTAGTCGGGATATTGGTAGCCAATGGCTATTGTATCATACCCTGTATACGAAGATTCACCAAAAGACTGATTGAGACATCCGAAATGAAACAGATGCCCCTAAAAGGGAATCAGGCAGAGGAACTTTATCGATTAAAAATGAGGGGATGAGTGAGACCAAGATGGATGAAATCTCCAGAATGATGCTTGCGAATTTTGGGGACGATGCTTAAAAGAAAAATGCAGAAGGTAATAAATGGTAATTAATGGAAAAGGGGGAAATTGTGAGATATAAGCAAAGTAGTGTTGCTTCTGCAATTATAATTACTTACGCAAGGTAAATGAACTCTCACCAGTGTGTAATTGTTTCAACCAAGAGCTGAGTCAACAAGAATGAAAACTATGTGAAGGAAATATATAACTGTTTTTGTATTAGCTAAAATGTGCATACAAGAATGAAACGTACCTGCAAACAATGGCAGATGTTACAGACAACGAGCTAAGGTGCTGTGAGGAAATAAGTTCAAGCCAGATTTGCTTGTACACACAGTAGTTATAAGCATCTGTTTCCCACTTCTGCAAAAAACAAAACAACAAACCCCAATTAAAAGGTCATGAGGATGAATATGTTTGGGGAAAGGGAGAAAATGTCACACGTGGGGGAATTAGATAGTTGTGAAGGAGGATATTCCTCACAATGGACCACAGTATGATGCGGTCAAACAGCCAAATAAAACGTGTACTTCGTTGTGCACAAGGCCGAATAAGGCAAGGGATAAACAATAGTAATGGGCTAAAAGGTAAAAACAATAACTGCAGATGCTGAAAACCAAATACTGGATTAGTGGTGCTGGAAGAGCACAACAGTTCAGGCAGCATCCAAGGAGCAGCGAAATCGACATTACGGGCAAAAGCCCTTCATCAGGAATAAAGGGCTTTTGCGCGAAACGTCGATTTCGCTGCTCCTTGGATGCTGCCTGAACTGCTGTGCTCTTCCAGCACCACTAATCCAATAGTAATGAGCACCGAGTTTAGAGTAGTGAATCCTATATAAGATACGTACTTGCTTAACTCTGGGTGTCTATTTCAGGCACCGCGCTTGCAAGCGGATAATAAACATACTGATTGCTTCAGATCTTGTCTCGGACTGACATTATTGAAGTGGGTGAGCTTCGTTTCTCATATCTGTGACATCTCCAGCTTTGCTTATCTCTCTCTGAAATATCTCCAATTTTGCTTTCTTATCTCTGAAACATCAACAGCCTTCCTGTCCTCTGTCTGGAACATCTCAAGCCTTGCTTTCCAATCTATGTATCATATCGAAACATGCTTTACACTCTCAGTGACATCTGTAGATGTTCGTTCCTATCCCAAGAGCCTGTCCAGCGTTGCTTTCCTATCTCTGTTACATCTCCAGCTTTGCGTTCTGATCACGATAGCATTTCCAGCCTTCTATCTTCCGTATCTTTCTCTGTGTCTGGCCATGCTTTTGTCACAAAATGTACTTTCAAAAGACCTTGTGCCACTGGGTCCTCAGGGTTCATTCCTGAGTATTTCCGCATTGAGTCTCTTCATCTTTGCAAGAAAGCTGAGGGTGTCTCATCTTTCTCCTGTCTAACTTCAAAGGCTTTATTAAAATTTTGCGACTTTGGAACTGCCTCTTATTCCTTTTAGAATCAGGTCTTTCAATTCCATTATTTCTTCTCTATGCTCCGGGTTTTGATTTTCCCACTGGGTGTCTCTGAGGGGAAACTCCGTCTCTCCCTGTCCAGTATCCTCATCCCCAATGGGAAGGTCCCTGTCCCATATTTTAATGGCTGCTCCTGGCATAAATCCCCTTTCTTCCCCAGTAAATAGTACATTCAAAATAGACATTAACTCAGTCCACGTATACAGACTGGGCCCCAAGAATTGATCAATTTGTTCAGACAGCCCGACCGGATCCTCAACCAGGACCTTCATCTCCTTTTTAAATGTTCTGACCTCCCCACTGGTGAAGGGCCACTTACAAACCCAATCTCTTTGCCCCGTATTGGTACCTCCCGAAGGGGATAACTCTTTCTGTTCTTCCCATTTTTTTGTTTTTGTTTTTCCCCCTTAGGCTTTTGTTTAGATACTCCAGAGGCGTCCTCTACGTCTACTTTATCTTCCCTTCCTTTTGTTGCGGATTGATGGTCGGGAACAACAACATTCCCGTCCACCGCCTCTTCGTTCTCCTCTTGTGGGTCATACGTTCCCTGTCCCTGTCTGTCTGTCTTTCTCTCCTCCTCCCCCTTTTTCACCCAATATGATTTTATGGTACGGGGGGTGGGAGCGCCATCAGGCAAAAGGATCCCAGGGACAAGGTTGGGCAGAGGGGGAATCCTTTGTATTTACTACCATCATTCCCAAACTACCCTTCCAACAGGACACATAGTCCACCTCTTCTTGACTAAAAGGTTGTTTTTCATTCATATACATACCTAAATACTGACATGCCCAATCCCCATCCGAATCATACTTTGGCCGGAAGACAGCTGGATGAATGATTGGTTCTTTGGTCCATACTAAACAACAATATTTAATCATTATCTTTTTATCTTTTTCCCTTGTACAAGTGTTACTTGTCCATTCCCACAACATCCTCCCCAACGGACTTTCAGGAGGAATGTTACCAGGGACTTTTTCTTCCTTTACTCTGTGACAGTTCGACTTATTCTGCCTACCCCCTATTTCTCGGGGCCCTCACCAGTCCCTCAGCGATTAAATACCCCTTTCCCGGCTTCCAAGTTAATACTTAAAAGTCAGTTTTCTGACGTTGGTCTGTGCAAAGAGTTGCCTGGCCCCTTTTTTTCCATATTTTTTATCGAACTTCTTTCACTGTCTGATTCAGATGTCTCTGTTGTGGGATTCATACCAGTCGCCCAAGGGAGAGGACAAAACTGGGACAAGAAACCACTTCTCAATTGTGAATGGGAGGCATCTTCCCAGTGTCCAGGGCCAGCCACTCCACCCGGCGATGGAAGAATAAACTGGACGATCAATAATTTCAGTGCGAGACAAGATCTGAAGCAATCAGTATGTTTATTATACGATTGCAAGTGTGGTGCCTGAAATAGACTCGCAGAGTTTAGCAAGTACATAGGATTCATTACTCCAAACCCGGTGCCCATTACTATTGTTTGTCTCTTGCCGTATCCGGCCTTGTGCACAACAAAGTGCAGGTATTACTTGGCCTTTTCACGACATCCTGGCTGCGGTCAACTGTTAGGTATATCCTCCTTCACTGCGATCTATTTCCCACACTTGTGGCATTTCCTCCCTTTCCCCAAACATAATGAACTTTACGACCTTTTAATTGGGGTTGGGTTTTTGTTTTTGCAGAAATGGGAAACAAATGCTTATAACTACTGCTTGTACAGGCATATCTGGCTTAACCTACATCCTCACTGCACCTTATTTATTTGTCTGTACCATCTACCATTGTTTGCAGACACCTTTCATTCTTGTATGCACTTTTTAGCTAATATGAAAACAATTATATATTTTTTTCATATAGGTTTCATTCTTGTTGACCCAGCTCTTGGTTGAAACAATTACACACTGGTGTGAGTTCATTTACCTTAAAAAGTCCCTGGTAACACTACTTAACCTGTAACCCACAGTTGGTAGTGTAGTGAACTTGGAAGAACAACGAATACAGAGAATGTGCAGCACAGGAACAGGCCCTTTGGACGGCCAAGCCTGAGCCGGTCCAAAACAACCATCTAAACATGTCGCCCAATTTCTAAGCATCCGTATCCCTCTGCTTCTCACTTACTCACGCATCTGTCCAGGCGCATCTTTAAATAATCTACCATGCCTGCCTCTACTACCTCTGCTGGCAACACATTCCAGCACCTACCACCCTCTGTGTAAAATACTTTCCATGTCTATCTCCGTTAAAAGTTTCACCTCTCTCATTGAACGCCTGACCTCTCATTATTGAATCCCTCATCTTGGGAAAAAGCTCATCTTTATCCACTCTCTCTGTACCCTTCATGATATTGTAGACCTCAATCAGGTCTCCTGAATCTCGTCTTTTCGAATGAAAGCAGAAGTAACCCACTCAACCTCTCTTCAGAGCTTGCATCTTCCATACCAGGCAACATCTGCGTAAACCTTCTCCGCATTTTCTCCTAAACGTCCACATAAGTTTGGTAATTTGGCGACCAGAACTGTATAGAGTATTCTAAACGCGGCCGAAACAAACTCTTGTACAATTTTAGCAGGACTTGCCTGCTCTTATACTCAAGGTCCTATCCGGTGAAGGCAAGCATGCCATATGCCTGCTGGACCACTCTATCCACCTGTGCAGTCACCTTCAGGGTACAAAGGACCTTAACTCCCAGATCTCTCTTCTCATCAAACTTACCCAATGCTCTTCATTTACTGTATACTTGGCTCTGATATTAAACTTCCCCAAATCATCACCTCACATTTGCTTGGACGGAACTCCATTTGCCACTTCTCCACTCAACTCTTCTGTCTATCTATATTCTCCTTCGTTATTTGACAGTCCCCTATGTTTTCTGGCTACTCCACCAATCTTTGTGTCTTCTGCAAATGTCTTGGCGAGGTACTGGGCTAGCAACCCTTGGAGATTGGAACATGGCAGTTCTTCATGCCATGCAACAAGTAGCCATGTTTGGATGCTTGTTCCCAGTGAAGTACCACTGTTTCCTGATGTAGATCAATAATTCAAATTTTTTATTAGGAGTCATGATTGAGAAGTTTAATAACGATACGTAGTCGTGTAGTTGACTATGATGCATAATGTCAGGGACCGGAGGGATGTATCCATCAGGTGGAAAAGAAAAATGGCGAATGGAATTGAATCCAGACCAATGAGTGTCGTGAATTTAGGGTGTTGTAACAATAACTGTGAGGATTCTGAGTGGTGTACATGAACAAAGAGATCTTGGAGTGGACATTCACAGATCCCTGAAGAATGTTGGACAGGAGATTAATTGTTCGAGAGGTTGTTGGATATTTTCTATTGTTGACGACAGACTGAGAATGATATTCGATCTTTAGCAACCGCCAGTTTAGGAAACAACGAAAGGAATGAGCACAATCTGGTCCATGCAATACTCTACATTTTTAAACATTGAAAGATGAAAGATAGAGAACTGCAGTATAAATCTTTGCCCATCAAACTACTACACCACTCAATGAATTTACCACTAATTCCTCTCCAAGTCATGCTGGTATGTACTTTAGAGGGTAATTTGCAAATTGTGAAGGTTCAGTACATCTTCAACCTTGTCCTTATAGTCAGTACAATGTTTGAGCTTTGAAGGTTCTTTCAACAATGCCTGGATGACTTCATCAGTGAATCTTCTATGTGGTGCACTCTGCTGAAATTGTGCCTTAGCAGTTAAGGGAATAAATATTCAGGTGTTCAACAATATACATTTAAGTGACTGTATTGTCGTGGAGGGTGCCCAGTTCCTTCAGTGTCATTGAAGCTGCACGCACCTAGGCAAATGGAAAGAATTCTATTAAACATCTAATTTGTGCGTTGCGGACGATGTAGGCTTCACGGAGACAAGAGTTGAGTTAATATTCAAACAAAGTCGACCCACGGACAAGTTTTTGTCATCAACTTCTTTATATGGGCGGTCATGTTCCATTTTTCCTAAATACTAGCTCTCAGGACGATTACACGGAGGAATTCAGTTACATTGAAGCCATTGAATGTCAATCGAATATGATTAGATGCTCATTTGTCAGAGTTATCATCGCTGTATTTGGTCCTGTGGTTCAATCCGATTCTAATCGCTTTCTGATTTCAAGTTTCAATTCACGTCGGCGCCTGAAATATCAACCCGTTTCCTCGCCGAAATTTCTCCACCTGTCGTAATAATATGTAAGGACGCTGTAAGGGACAGCGCAGACTTACTGACATGTTGCTACAGTATACAGTAGAACTTCGTGAAATGATTGGTTAGGCTGGGATTATTCTCCTTGAAACAAAGGAGGAGGAGGGGAACTTTATAATCACATAATAACAATTATAAACGTTCAATATTCGTGGGACCTTGACAAGTTATATACGGGCAGGTGGCTTGCCCTATGCTCTGAGGAGAGCACCAGAGGACATAATCTCAGAATTAGATATTGCCCATTAAATTCAGAAATGAGGAGAAATTTCTTTGCTCAGGGGTCAAAGAATCTGTGACATTTTCCAGTAACCGCTGTTGAGACTGTGTGGTTGGGTATTTTCAAAATGTGCCAGATAGTTAATCAGAAAGATGATGAAACTTTGTCGAGCTAAGTGAGCAGAAAGGAATTCAAGATTATCAGATCAACTATGTTAAAAATCCCACAACACCAGGTTATAGTCCAACAGGTTGAATTGGAAGCACACTAGCTGTCGGAGTGACTATCACTTGATGAAGGAGCATCGCTCCGAAAGCTAGTGCGCTTTAAATTAAACCTGTTGGACTATAACCTGGTGTTGTGTGATTTGCAACTTTGTACACCCCAGTCTAACACCAGCATCTCCAAATCAGATCATCCATGAGTTCATTGAATGGTTGAGAAGACTCCTTGGGCTGAATAGCATACTTCCACTTGATTTAACATTTCGTCTAACGCCTCATTTTATTCATAAGTTCAGAATTGAGAGGGGATGGGATGAAGTGACAGAAAAGGTTCATTAAACAGATCAGACAGATCAGGAACAAGCCTCATAAACTCAGGAAGAAGAAATGTGCTGTGACCTGGGGGCAACAAATGACACTGGGCCCCAGCACAGGCGGTTGTGTACAGAAGCTGTGATTGCTGAAGGAAGTTGCTCGATCTTATACAGTTGGCAAGTCAGTGATCACTCTGGATAATGGATCCTTGTATGATTCACACACAGCAGAAATTTGTGAAAGAATGAAATGTTTGTTTCATTGCAGAAGTTTTCTGCGGTTCCAATTCCGAGTGACTGTTTGAAATACTGATCAGATCTTTGTGTGAAGTGTTAGGTTAAAATACTCATGAACAACCCCAATGGATAAACTTGTGTTCCCTATCTCTTCTTATTTTTTTCTCTTTCTTTCGATGTAAATTCATAGAAAGACAAGATGGAATGTAGGGCGGAAAGAAAAATGCGTTCCTTCTCATTACACCAATTTCATCGACAATTGAATAGAATGACTGCTCTCACTCTTCATTTCTACTTTAATGTGGTGTCGATTATTTGTGAATCTTCCGTGCAGTGAAGGGCAAGATTCTCGATCCAGTGTATACCAGAGTGTGAGGTGCAAAGGAAAACTACTTGAGCGGTGTGTAAAGTTAGCAACCAAAGTGTGACTCGAACCCGTGAATGTGGAGCACAGCGGTATAATAACCCAGCAACGTAATCTCACAATCTCCTCTGCACATTTTGTAGTGGGGTGACATGTGACCTCATCAGGTTACATGTAGTGAAAGTCATGGATGAGAAAGTTCCAGAGCGGAATCGAATCCACACTATTGTGTTTCTGCTTTCACTAGAATTATGATAACACCAAATTCCAATAAATGGCCATGCTGGTCAGAATGAATAGCTGTCGGTAATACATTCTGAGTCAGAACTGAGTCAGAATGAAACAGGACAAGAATTTTCCATCATATTTACACCTACACTTGACTCATAATTTCTTCAGTCACTTTTTCTCTCACGTGAAGAAGCAGCCATGGAGAGGGCAATAAAGGCGATGTTGTTGCTCAATGGCCTTTCTCATAAGGCTGAACCTGAATTGGATTAAATCGCAAGAAATGCTGATTTGTTCCTTTCATTTTAATTTTGCTGAAATCTCACAATGTTCATTGTAAGAATCAGAAGTGAATTAGATATATCTCACTGGAACGATTAATGTTGTATTCAAATTTGCTCTGACTTAATTTCAGTTTAAGGAAAATACTGCTTAGAAAAACAGAGTTAAAGTGCAAAAGAAAACCCACCAGTTTTGTTGCTCGTTGCTTTGGCAGATTTCACTGAGTATTAAATAGACCAAACATCATGGTGTTTGTTCTCACATCCTTAACGCATGTGATGAAAGCAGGAAGTCAATCTCCAAGCAACTGGTCGCTTCCTATTCGGTATGTAATATCTTCCCTTCATAATAAACAAAAATCCACTCAGTTCCATTTACAATGCTTTAGGTGGAATATTATGCCAAGTTTTTCAAAATGAAGAGTTTTGGAAGCGAATCTTATTCAGTTGCACACATTAAAGAAATTTCTTTGCATTTAAAGTCAACCGACTTAGACATTGTTTCCCGCAACTTCCGATCGACTACACCCCACCTCTGCACCTTTACCTAGCCACACGCTGTCTCTCTCCTTGTAAAATTTATTCCTTTTATGTCACCAAATGTGCCTTTCGAAATATTTTGAAATACAGATTCTTGGAGTGAAAGCGATTCTGTTCTCATCATTTCTTTGCCCTTCCAAGGTTTTATCAGAGCTATTGAATGCCTGACATGTAGATGTTTACTCACTTGAAAGAGGGAATTTTCCACCTATTTAGTCTGTTCAAACATGTCATAACCTGAAAAAAACCATTAAGTTTTCCTTGGTTCAGGGATAACTGTTCTCAATTTTCCAAGAAGACAAGTGAATAAAATCTCATCCTCAGTACACCCCCATCAGCATCTTCTCTAAAGGCCTTACACCCCGGTAAACACCGTCATTATCAATTCATAGAATCACGGAATCCTGCAGTGTAGAAAGAGCATTTCAGTCGATCGAGCCAGTGTCGACTCTCTGAAGAGCATCTCACCCAGACCTTGCTCCACTGCCTATTTCCTTATATTTCATCTGAAGAAGGGGAATCCCTCCCCCATATGATTTCAAATAAATCTGTTTGAGTATTACCTGACGCCCTGTGACTTCTGACCTTATCCCCACGTTACCCATGGCTAATTCACCTAATTTACCTATTTCACTCCCTGGACACGAGAGGGCAATTTAACTTTGCCAATCAACCTAACCCTCCCTCTGAACAGCAATGCGAATTACTGAGACAATGTTCCATCATATTGAGCAAATGCTGTATCATTTTTAATGGTTTTATATCTTGGTAACGACCTCATCAAAACAAATGAACCCAAATTCATTGTCTCGAAACGCTACTCTGTCCTTGACAATTTCATTCGTGCTGCGGGAAATGTTTCTGCACTCATATTTGAATGCGTTTATGTTGTTTCTTCCTCAGCTTCCTGCTTCTAGTAAACACTTCAATCTGGAACAAGTCTGTCAAATGCTTTTCATTCCAACACAGTCACAAGGTGACGTTTGCAGAAGTCACGTGTTTGGCCGTTCACTGACACTCTGCCTCCCTTAGAGTTGCAGTCCTTCCCCACCTTTAAGGAGAAAGTGAGGACTGCAGATGCTGGAGATCAGAGCTGAAAATGTGTTGCTGGAAAAGCGCAGCAGGTCAGGCAGCATCCAAGGAACAGGAGAATCGATGTTTCGGACATAGGCCCGTCTTCAGGAATCAGGATTCCTGAAGAAGGGCTTATACCTGAAACGGCGATTCTCCTGTTCCTTGGATGCTGCCTGACCTGCTGCGCTTTTCCAGCAACACATTTTCAGCCTCTCCACCTTGAATCAGGCAGCACTGTCCTTCCTGTGACATGCCCCATCGAGAATGGATGGACAGGTATCAATACCCACACTTAGGAATGGAGCGACAGTTTTAAAATATTTACACTGTCCCCAGCGGAAAATTGATCCCTGTGCCAGGCGGGGACACTAACCATTCTACTACCGAGGACAAGAGTATCAAAGGAGGCCCTTCAACCAATTGTGGCCACATTTGTCAAAAACAACTGCCTAATGAACTGAATCCCATTTCACAATGCTAACCCCACAGCCTTATATGTCTTGGGATCAAAGGTTCGCATCTGAATATTTATTCATGTTATAAAGGTTTCTGCCGCTCTGAAAAATGCAGACAGTGTATTCCAAATTCCAACCAACCACTGGCTGATAAAGCTTTTTCGCACATCTTCTCAAACCTTTCTGTCTTTCTCCTTAAGTCTCTGGCCCCTGCTGATCGATCCCTCCATCAATGGGAAACTCGTTCAGTAAACCCTGTCCGTACCCGAACTCAATCATGTCTTGTCGACATCTCCATTACACTGCGACAAACACTCCACTCTGTCCTGTCTTTCTTCACAACGGGAACTCTTCAGCTCAAACAGTATCCCGGGAAATATCTCCTGCAATTTTCTCAGAGTGATCACATCCCTGCTATAATGTGACTTGCAAAACTGCACACAACGCTGTTGCTTGATCCTAATGAGCATTTGTTTTAAAATTTCTGGATTAGTATGAGGGCGATTCTAGCTAGGCAGAATTTATTACCCATTTCGAATTGCCCAGAGGGCAGTTGAGACTCAACCATATTGCTCTGAGTCTGAAGTCACATGAAGCCCAGACCAAGTAAGGATAGCAAATTCCATCCCGAAATAACATCAATGAAATAGATTTTTTTTCAACAATTGTCAATGGATCTATACTAGTCATTAGATTCTTCCTTGCAGATATTTTTTGGATCCAAATTTGACAATCATGGCATGTTGGGATTCAAGACCAAGTCCCCAGACTATTACCTCGGTCTCTGGACTATCAGTCCTGTGAGATTATCACAAGACCAACACAGAAAGCCATAAAAGCTGATCTTTTCCAATAAAATGTCTATTCACCCAAACTGCCCTGAGTCTTTTCCATGAGCCTGACGCTCCAATTGTCCTAAGTCAGTAAAAGCTGCTACATGAGGGTTGATTTCACAACCGTGGTATCTAAATGGATCGACTTGTTTGAAGGTCCCGATGGTGGAGTTGGGGCACGTTCACCCAACAGCCACCGCAGTAGCAGCACAGACAGAACAGTATGAATGTGAAAGAGAGTGATAGGTTGTGCATTGCCTCAGAGAAATGGGGGGAGGGACGGAAAGGAGGTTTAATGATCGTGGGAAGGAGAGAAAACTCCGACAACGGGTGTGTTTGAATCCTGATATATGAAACGCAGAGATGTGAGGGAGCGGAATTTGAAGGTAAAACAGTTGATTTCTGAGCATGTGTCACAAAAAGGACAACGGAGAGAACACTTAGTGCCGTGATTTGGTTTCAAATCGAGGTTGCTGTGGTCACAATGCAAAATACCGACAACCACGATCACAGTAACCACAGAACAGGATGCTTGCAAGCAGCAATAAGTATACTAGCAGAGGAAATGTTCGGAAGAACAGCAAATGTACAATATCAGTACTCAAAGAACAGTGACAGACATGTGGGAACTGAGAATGAGCTGAATCTTTCAATTGGATGTCTTCAGAGGCTGTGGAAATCCCTTGAATGAGAATGTTGAAAAATGAGATTGATCGATTTCGACAAAACATCAAAGACTCGGGGACAGTACAGGATATTGTTGAAATGTATGCTTCAACAGCATTTTAGCTTAACATTGGAACAGCCACTCATATCCAACCGGAAATGGGGATGGGAAAGAGTGCACAGAGTTAATCTCTGGCTCCAGTGATGCAATCGGTGAGCGTGCTGTCCTTCTATGATGGTATAGAGGCACAAGAAATTACGAGGTTGAGTGTGCTCCTGCTCAAGGGAATGGTTGTCCCCGTTTATACTGTCATAGCGATTTACACTGCATCTTTCTAAGTCAGCTGAGTGGCACAAGTGGAGCGTGTTGAGCCCTTAACTTGCTGACACCAAAACAACTGCGTCGTTCGGGAGCAGAAAGAACCCCCCTGATAGATTACAATTCAAATGCATTTGGCAAAAAGGTTCGTAGCAGTTTATCAGCAGCACATAACACTGACTCCAAACGTCTGGTGGATGTTGTCTACAGCAAAACAACCAGTCTCAATTGTTATCACCAACAAATGCAAAACGTGAAATATATGCAGTATTAGGCAGACCTGGCACAGTCTCGGAGGAGAATCAGAGTTTAGGCCTCAATTCAAATGAAAGATTCGTTCATGTTATTTTCCTGGATCTCTGTTAATACTTGTCACACGACTTCCAGAGGGAATTCGTTCGCTTGCTCACCTCTCATGCATCGACACTGGAGTTATCATATCGCCAGCAATATCATAGAGCCATTAGTAAAAGCAAATTACTGCGGATGCTGGAATCTGAAACCAAAAGAGAAAATGCTTGAAAATCTCAGAAGGTCTGGCACCATCTGCAAGGAGAGAAAAGAGCTGACGTTTCGAGTCTAACTGATTAAAGATAAAGATAAAAACAAAGGGGGAGTATTATGGAGCTATTTATACCACGCTGAGAGAAGGTGAGTCAAGGCTCCAGATGCAAAGGTGATAATGACAGTGCATGGAGAGATTAAAGGGAGATTAAGAGACGTGAATGACCCAGGCTGAAGCCAGCGCTATGTGACAAAATATGTGAGGGATGGGTGAAGCAGAGACAAAATGGAAAACAGGGGAGAAGGGTAGCAAAGCGGGACGAGGAGAGGGAAAAGGTATTGAGAGAGTGGGGAGCGAGAGAAAGAGAGACAATCAAGAAATAAGAAGTACAGAACAGTGAAAAAAAACACAAATAAAAAAGATAAATAAAATAATTGAAATAAAATTACCTGAAGTTGTTTGAATTCAACAACTTCAGACAATTTTACTTCATCTTTTTTTACTTTTTTTATCATTTCACCTGCACTATCATAGAGCCATTAGATATGGACAGCACTGAAAACACAGTCTTAGGTCGAACTCGTCCATTCCGAACAGATATCCTCAACTGATCCAGCCGCGATTGCATGCACTTGACCCATTTCTCTCTAAACCCTTCCTATTCAAGTACACGTCCAGATTCCCTAAAAGTATTGGATTATACCATCCATCACCAGCTCGTCTGGCAACTCATTCCAGAAACGCACCACCCTCTGCGTGCAGCCGTTGCCCCTCACTGCCTTTCGAATTCTCACCCTCCCACACCAGATTTATACCCTCTAGTTCTGAACTGGCCCACCTCAGCGAAAGGAACTTGTGTATTTACCCTATTCATTCCCCTCATGATTGAAAAACCTCCATAAGATCAGCTCCCAGCCTCTGACGCGCCAGGCGAAATAGTGAGTGAGTGTTCAGCCTGTAAACGTTTGCACCTTTTCCATTTTCAAATGTAGGATGTAGCATGCTGTCTGAAGCAATCATTGTAGCAGCTGACCTGTCGCTGACAAACGCTGCAGGAAGGCCTGATAACTTGCTCAATATGCTGTCAAACGAAGATTGCAAAAGCAACATGAGTCATTGAGCAAAACGTGCAATTGACTTCTGAGCTGTTGCTGGCACCAAAGCAACTGCGTCGTTCGGGAGCAGAAAGAACCCCACTAATAGATTACAATTCAAATGCATTTGGCATTAGGTTCGGAGCAGTTTATCAGCAGCACATAACCCTGACTCCAAAGGTCTGTGAGTATCCAGAAGAACAGTGAGCGATCGTTGAAGGTACGTTTCTCCAGATGACATTTGTCAACGTGACAAGCTGCAGCTGAGCTGGTGGCTTTGCGATTGAAATTGCATAGGTCCGGACATTGTGCTGAATTATAGATATCTGAGCAAATGGTTAACTCGAGTATGCGTGTTTGTAAAAGTATTGCTTTTTTTGTTGAAAACCTTTGTAAAGATGAGGCGTAAAGGTTCAATAGGGGCGATTGAGAGTTATAAGTTAGCCCGGAAGGACCTGAACAGAGAGCTAAGGGCAGCAAGGAGGGGACATGAAAGGTCCTTAGTTGGTAGGATTAGGGAAAACCCTAAGGCTTTCTATAGGTATGTCAGGAATAAAAGAATGACTAGGGTAGGAATAGGTCCAATCAAGGATAGTAATGGGAAGTTGCGTGTGGAGGCTGAAGAGATTGGGGAGGCACTGAATGAATACTTTTCGTCAGTATTCACTCAGGAACAGGACATTGTTGCCGATATGAATACTGAGGCACTAATAAGTAGAATGGATGGCTTTGAGATATGGAGAGAAGAGGTGTTGGAAGTTCTGGCAAGGGTGAAAATAGATAAGTCCCCTGGGCCTGATGGCATTTATCCTAGGATTCTCTGGGAAGCAAGGGAGGAGATTGCAGAGCCATTGTCCTTGATTTTTGTGTCCTCTTTGTCTACAGGAGTAGTGCCAGAGGACTGGAGGCTAGCAAACGTGGTTCCCTTGTTCAAGAAGGGGAGTAGGGATAATCCTAGTAACTATAGGCCAGTGAGTCTCACTTCTGTTGTGGGCAAAGTCTTAGAGAGAATTGTAAGGGATAGGATTTATGCACATCTGGATAAGAATAATGTGATCAAGGATAGTCAGCATGGTTTTGTGAAGGGCAGGTCGTGCCTCACAAACCTTATTGAATTCTTTGAGAAGGTGACTAAGGAGGTAGATGAGGGGAAAGCGGTAGATGTGGTATATATGGATTTTAGTAAGGCGTTTGATAAGGTCCCCCATGGTAGGCTACTGCAGAAAATACAGAGATATGGCATTGAGGGTGAGTTGGAGGTTTGGATTAGGAATTGGCTGGCTGGAAGAAGACAGAGGGTAGTAGTTGATGGCAAAGGTTCATCTTGGAGTGCCGTCACTACCGGTGTTCCGCAAGGATCTGTTTTGGGACCATTGCTGTTTGTCATTTTTATAAATGACCTGGAGGAAGGGTTAGAAGGTTGGGTGAGCAAGTTTGCGGATGATACGAAAGTCGGAGGAGTTGTAGACAGTGAGGAAGGATGTGGCAGGTTACAGCGGGATATAGAGAATCTGCAGAGCTGGGCAGAAAGGTGGCAAATGGAGTTCAATGTAGCTAAGTGTGAGGTGATTCACTTTGGTCAGAGTAATAAAAAGATGGGGTACTGGGCTAATGGTCGGATACTTGGTAGTGTGGAAGGGCAGAGGGATCTTGGTGTCCATGTACACAGATCTCTGAAAGTTGCCACCCAGGTAAATAGTGCAGTGAAGAAGGCATATGGCGTACTGGCTTTTATTGGTAGAGGAATTGAGTTCCGGAGTCCTGAGGTCATGCTGCAGTTGTATAAGACTCTGGTGCGGCCGCATCTGGAATATTGTGTGCAGTTTTGGTCGCCATACTACAGGAAGGATGTGGAGGCAATGGAACGGGTGCAGAGGAAGTTTACCAGGATGTTGCCTGGTATGGTAGGAAGATCCTATGAGGAAAGGCTGAGGCACTTGGGGTTGTTTTCATTGGAGAAAAGAAGGTTTAGGGGTGACTTGATAGAGGTGTACAAGATGATTAGGGGGTTAGATAGGGTTGACAGTGAGAACCTTTTTCCACGTATGGAGTCAGCTATTACAAGGGGGCATAGCTTTAAATTAAGGGGGGGTAGATATAGGAATGATGTTAGGGGTAGGTTCTTCACTCAGCGAATCGTAAGTTCATGGAATGCCCTGCCAGTAGCAGTAGTGGACTCTCCCTCTTTATGGGTATTTAAGCGGGCATTGGATAGGTATATGGAGGATAGTGGGTTAGTGTAGCTTAGGTGGGCTTTGATCGGCGCAACATCGAGGGCCGAAGGGCCTGTACTGCGCTGTCATGTTCTCTGTTCTATGTTCTATGAAAGGAAATACTTCAGACTATCGTGCGATCGATAATAAGCAGAAAATGCACCGCCGCCGTGGTTGTGAGCACCAGCAATATCGGCATTTGCTTTCGCTGCGCCCATTGGTGAGCTCTGCTCTCACCAGCGCTGCACATGGTCATTGTGGGGATTGAACCCATGATCTTGGCGTTAATAACACCATTCTCTAACCAGCTGAACTAACCGACCAACACATGTCCTCTGGCGAGAGTAAATGCCTATATTGCCGCTGCTCACTATCACGGCATCAGGGTTTCCTGCCCGGGGAGCCACCAGGAACTCTTGATAAACTTGAAGGTGGGACCTTGTAGGGAAGAGGTAGTCTTCCTAGTAGATACGGAGGCAGCACATTCATCGCTGAATTTTAAACCAAAGAAAGTAGGAATGTCAACACAGTCAATTACTGTTTCCGGGGTTAAAGTGGAGGATTTACTGTTCCAGTATTTGAACTTATGATGATAGAAGGTCCGAAGGCTACAGTTTCAAGGGAACTGTTTTATACGCCTGATATAGGAAGTCACTTACTAGGGAGACAGTTAATTATCCTCTTAGGACTGGAGATTTGAATGCAGGAAAAAAGAAATAGTTGTACAAATGGCAATGTTGACAGAAGATTTGGAGAGAGGGGTAGACCCTATTATATGGGCGAGAGAAGGGAATCGTGGAAAAGTACAGATCCGTCCCCGAGAAATAAGTTTAAAAAGGAAAGGGGATGTTGTTTATGAGTGACAATATCCCATTTCCATAGAAGGTAAACGAGGACAGCAGCCAGTAATTGAGGGGCTGTTGGAGCCATGTATGTCTCCTTATAATATCCTAATTCTACCAGTGCGTAAATCCGATCGAACTTATCGATTGGTGCAGGATTTGAGAATATTGAGTTGTACGTTATTAAGTACGATCCCTCATGACCACAAATGATTTAGTGCGATAGATTTAAAGGATGCCTTTTGGGAGGAAGTTAGGAATTTTTTGCCTTTGAATTGGAAGATCCCAGAAAAGGACAGAAACAGCAATATCGGAGTACCCTGCTTCCCCAGGGGTTTATGCAATCCCCAAATTTATCTGGACAGATGTTAGAACAAATATTGGAGACATTTAGCAGCCCCAAGGGAACTAACCTCTTGCAGTATGTAGACGACCTCTTAGGAACAGGAAAGAGAAGAGAAAGAGTAGTAGAAGCCACGAAAAAAAATTGAATTTCCTGGGTCAGCAAGGACTGTGAGTATCTAAAAAAAACCCACAATATGTGGAGTGAGAAGTGAAATACTTGGGATATTTAGTTCGTGAGGGAAGCGAAATGGAAGCATGGAAATGGTTAAAGGGAATCGTGGGTATTCTGCGGCCCAGGAATAAACGGGAATATCATAATTTTGGGGATTTAACGGGATATTGCAGATTGTGGATTGATTCTTATGCTCAAAAGACGAATAAATTATATCTCAAACTATTAGAGGAGGAACCAAAATATCTGAGTTGGGAAGAAGAGGATAAAGAACCATTTAAGAATTCAAAAGAGATCTGATCCATGCCCCCATGTTCGCCTTACCTTCTCTAGATAAATCTTACCAGCTCTTTGCTACCGTAGATAAGAGAGCGGCTTTGGGAGTATTAACCCAGAAGTGGGGAGGAATGAAACAGCCAGTAGCATAACTTTCAAAGCTATTGGATCCAGTATCCCAGGGGAGGCCTGAGTGTGTGCAGGCCGTGGCTGCGACTGCACTGTTGGTGGAGGAAAGCAGAAAGCTTACATTTGGGGGAGCTCTAATAGTAAGCACTCTACACCAAGTGAGAACGATCCTGAACCAAAAAGCTGGGCGATGGTTGACAGACTCGCGGGTTTTGAAATATGAGGCAATATTAGTAGAAAAGGATGATCTAGTGTTGGTCACGGACAATTGTTTAAATCCAGCTGCCTTTCTTTGGAAAGGGGAAGGAGAATCTCCTTAGAATCCAGAGCACAACTGCCTTGACATTATAGAATACCAAACTAAGGTCTGCATGGACCTGAGAGATGTTCCACTTCATGCAGGACCTTGACTCTTTATAGACAGATCATCCCAGGTGAGTGAACGGAAAAGACATAATGGGTATGCAGTTGTAGATGTTATGAAAGGTAGTGTGGTAGAGGCAGGAAGGTTGCCAAATGGGTGGTCAGCTCAGACGTGCGAACTTTATGCATTGGAAAGTGTCTATAGGGCGTTAGAAAATAAAGAGGGCGCAGCATACAGTGACTCTAAATATGCATTTAGTGTTGTGCACACCTTTGGAAAGATATGGCAGGAAAGATATCCAGGAAAAACAACCATCACCTGTTCAAACTCCCAATAGCTCAACCCTGGCAACATTCTTGTAAGTCTTTTCTGAACCCTTTCAAGTTTCACAACATCCTTCCGATATGAAGTAGAATAGAGTTGCATGCAATATTCCAAACGTGGCCTCACCACTGTCCTGTACAGCCGCAACATGACCTCCCAACTCCTGTACTCAATACTCTGACCAATAAAGGAATGCATACCAAGCGCCTTCTTCGCTATCCTAACTACCTGTGACTCGACTGTCAAGGAACTCTGTATTTCATTTGAAAGATTGCATAGACAGGTAGAGTGGCCCGAGGTCTTCTGGGTAATGCTAGTTCAGCCTAAGCTCGTAGGCAGAGCCAGTGACGTATTTGCAGCGCTGTCTGATGAATGGTCGAGAGACAATGCATATGTCAAACGAGCCTATTTTAAGTGCTGTTGGATTGCTTATGAAACGGAAGCCACTACAATTCCCTTTACTGTACCATCGCTATCTGTCAAAGCTCTTTCAGGTCTATATCCTCCTAATTCTTGAAACCTGCTCTCACCATTGCAACTCCCATTATTTCCTAATATTGCTGAGTCTCTAAAAGCTTCCCTATCAGTTTATTCTCCTCCACTGCATACAACACTCCTAGCCTGTGTAATCTCTTCACATCCTTCAGTTCCTATATACCTATGTATTGGAGTGACTGCTTTGTGGCCATTGAATCCTCGTTTATATCTGCAAAAGGCACTGCTCAATGTAGCACATCCTATGCTCATAAGTGAATCTGGTCTCTCACAAGCCTCTCTACGACTGTCTCCTCCAGTCTCTACAAGCTTCCCTATCCCTGTCGTATTTGCAGCATGCACACCACTCACTCTCTCTGACATACCTTCCAGTGCATAAATTCATCTCTTCTTCTAACTGTATCCAGTCTACAACTTCATCCCTGTCCGTGCAACATCCTCCAGTCCATATACTCCTCTCTATTGCTGCAGCATTCTCCAGCTTATATCATCTTCCATGTGCTTGCAATATTCTCCAGTTCATATCACCCTCCCTTTCCCTATAATATTCTCCTTTCCATACCATCTTCCCTATCGCTGTGATATTCTCCAGATCCCACAACTGTTGTTAAATGTACGACATCCTGGAATCCTGTGAATGTTTCTACGCCCTGATCAACATAGTCCATGTAACGATCCACAACCCTACACACATCCCTATGTCTGGAATCTAATCAAAGACGCTTTATCTCTCTAACTTCCTCCAAACAATAAAATGTTTTCTCCTGCGGGCATTCTGTAGCAACTGTAACTATGTTTATCCCTGCAACATTGTAGCTCCCCCAAACATCTCCCCCAATCTGTGACCTCTAACCATCCCTCAAATGCTGTCTCGGTGACATGCGCCATGCATTTGCAACAAGGCAGATGGAATGACAGCATTGACTGAAGGGAACAGATATGATCGAACTGTTATTGTGGAGGTGTGGCTGCAGAATGATCATGACAACAATGTGATTATTGAGGGATTGTAGGGATTTAGGCAGGATCAGCAAAAAAACCAAACAAGGTCCTGTTTTGTTGTGAAGAAAGGATGCAATCAGTGCATTAGTGAGACAGACAATTTAATCTGGGAATCAAAATATAGAGTCATTTTGAATGGACAGCTTCCAAATAGCAAGGGGGATCTGGAACTTCAAATCACAATCCATGCTCGTTGTTAAATTGGATACAATAATTTCTTGGTGATAGTAGACAGAGGCATGTGGAGTGGTGAATTTCTGACTGGACGTCTGTGGCCAATGCTGTTTCACAAGGATCAGTGCTGCGATGTCTGTATGTAATTTATGTCTGTGATTCAGATGAAAAGGTCAGCAGTTTGAGTGGTAATTTTGCAGACGACATTTGGAAAGGCATGTAATGATTAGGGATAGTTAGGGGAATTCTGGATGTTGAGGAAGAGTGTTAAATGTTGCAGCAGTATGTACATCAGATGGAACGTTGGGCAGAGATGTGGCAAATCGAATTTCATCGGGGCAGGTGTGAGGTGATGCATTTATGAAGTCAAATGGAAGAGAGAAGTACACTAATTGACTTTTTGGAAACATTGATAAACAGATGACCTTGGATGCAAATCCGTAGCTCCCTGAAAATAACAACACAGTAGGATGTGGTGGTAAAGGGGGAGTATGGTATGCTGACCTTTATTGGGCACAGTATTGAGTACAGACGTTTGAATGTCATGTTGTGACTGAATGAAACTTCATTCGACCATGTTTGGAAGGTTGTGTGTCATTCTCATCGACACACCACAGGAAGGATGTGGAGGTTTTGGGGAGGGTGGAACAGAGGGTTGGCAGAATGTTGCCTGGATGAGAATGTGTTTACTGTAAGGAGGTTGGACGCAGTTGGATTGTTTTGCGTGAGTATCGGAGACTACGGGGTGACCTAGTACAGGTATACAGCATTAGGAGAGGCATGGATAATGTGGATCGTTGAAATCCTTCTTCCACTGTAGAAATATCAAATACAAGGGCGCCTCAGTTTAAGGTGAGCGTGAGAAGTTTTAAGTGAGATGAATGAGGCCAGTTGTCTTTACCGAGAGGGTAGAAGCTGCTCAGGAGGTGGGAGAGGTGGCAACGAGAGCAAAGGTTTGAAGTGGCATTTTGACAGAAACATGAACAGGCAGAGAATAGAGGGATATCACCCATGTGCAGGCAGATGGGATTAGTTTAGAATAGCATCATGGTCAGCACAGCCATGGTGGGCCGAAGGGCCTATTACTATGCTGTACTGTTCTAGTTTCTAACTTCATGGCATGTACTCTGTCAAAGCCCCTCAGAATCCTGGGTGTTTCATTCAATTTCTCTCCCATTCTTCAAAGCCCCATGAGGTTCAAGGTCAATCTACTCCACCTCTTCTCATTGGAAAATCCTGCCATCTCCAGGATCAGCCAAGTGAATCTTCCCTGGCCTGCCTCCAACACAAGAATGTCTTTCCTTCGGGCACGCATACTGTTCATTATAATCTAGGTGTGGTCTGAATTGTACCTTGCATCGTTTTACCAAGACCTCCCTATTTTAGACTCCATTCCCTTTGTAATAAATAGCAACATTTGATTTGCCTCCTCAATGACCTGCTGATCCTGTAAGCTACCTGTTTCAGATTGATTCACAAGGATTCCCAAAACCCTTTGAGCAGTCAGTCAGAAACCAAACGGGGTTAGCCTGACAGTAAGTCGGGAACGTGTTGGAATGTGCTATAAAAAATATGACAATAAATGATAACTGGATGCTTAGAAACAATGGGAGATGTATGAATTTATAAAAGGGATTCTATATTTTGGTGTGATCTTAAATGGTAGAATAGATAAGGGTGGGGGAGGCTAGTTGCGGTAGAGTGATATTTGGAATTTCAGAAGCATTTTGACAAGTTTCAACCAGGGCTAAAAATTAGCTCGAGAGAGAATAGGGCCGCTGAAAGGTCAATGAGGCTGTCTGTGTGGAATCACTGCTGATGCGTAAGATACTGAACAAATATTTTGTGTTAGGATTTACTGTGGAGAAAGACATGGAAGCTTGGGAACTTGGGAAAATACATCGTGATGTCTTGAAAAGAATTCACTTTGGAGAACAGGAGGTGCTGGATGTCTTAAAATGCAAGAAGTTAGATAACACCTTGGGACATGATCAGATGTATCCCAGCCCCTTGTGAGAAGCGAGGGAGGAAATTGCAGGGCCCCTCCCAGAGATATTACGCTGAAAGACTGCAGCGACTGGGCTTGTATACCCTTGAGTTGAGAAGACTGAGAGGGGATCTGATTGAGACATATAAGATTATTAAAGGATTGGACACTCTGGAGGCAGGAAACATGTTTCCGCTGATGGGTGAGTGCTGAACCAGATGACACAGCTTAAAAATACGGGGTAGACCATTTACGACAGAGATGAGGAGAAACGTCTTCACCCAGACAGTGGTGGGTGTGTGGAATGCTCTGCCCCAGAGGGCAGTGGAGGCCCAGTCTCTGAATTCATTTAAGAAAGAGTTGGATAGAGCTCTCAAGGATAGTGGAATCAAGGGTTATGGAGATAAGGCAGGAACAGGATACTGATTAAGGATGATCAGCCATGATCATATTGAATGGTGGTGCAGACTCGAAGGGCAGAATGGCCTACTCCTGCACCTGTTGTCTATTGTCTATTTGTATCATCAACAGCCACTTAAGACCAGTGTGACTGATGCAGGGTGGTAAGTTGTTGGAGGAGATTGTGAGAAACGATCATCATGCATTTGGAAAGGTAAGGACAGGTTAACAATCATCAGCATGGCTTTGTGCATGGGAAATCATGCCTCAGAACTGAATGTGGAGGTAGACAAGTGACAGATAAAAGCAGAGCAGTAGACGATGTCCACATGAACTTTATCAAGGCCTTTGACAAGTTTCTGCATGGCAGACTGGTTAGTAAGTTTAGATCACACACAACCATGAGGTTAGGAATAACAGGTCGAGAAATGCAAGATGTTGTATTGTGGTAAAGTAGACCAGTCTGGACTTGTACAGTTAATGTTCGGGTCCTGGGTCGTGTTGTCAATCAGTGACCCAGGGACGCAGGTACACAGTTTTTTGAAAGTAGCATCATGGGTAGGCAGTCTGGTGAAGCAGGTGTTTGGGATGGTTACCCTTCTTTGGGCAGAGCATTGAGAGAAGGAGTTGGGATGTCATGGTGTATTAGTGAGGTCAATGTATAACCATGGTTGATTATCTGGTAAAAATCAACTTGTTCACGTATGTCCTTTAGAGAGGGACATCTAGCATTCTTGCCTGGTCTGGCTCACATGTGACTCCAGTCCCACAGCAATATGGCTGACTCTGAGCTGCCTCTGGGCAATTAGCAGTGGGGTAATGTATGCTGGTCCATCCGGTGACATCCTCAGGCCATGAATGAATCAATGAAAATACAGATGTCCATCCTTACCTTTGCAAACAGATCTAGCTGCAGCAATTCGTACTGGCTTTGTAACATTGTTCAGGCGTTTGCTCCTCTCTGTAACACCCTCACCACCTCCAGCACCTTCAATTCACCCTGTTCTGATCATCTGAGTAAACGCTGATGTTTCCTCTTCCTACTGCACTCCTCCTGCTAGGAGACTCCCTAGCGATCTCTTTAACAAATGTGTCCACATTTCTAAACGTTGGCTTCTTCAGAATTGATAGTTTATTTTTTCATTTCTTAATCCAATCCTGGGCCAAGACCGTCTGAAGTGGGGGAGGAGCATTGGGAAGGTGTCTAGCACCTCGAGGCTTGCTGTGGGGAAAAATAGGAATCCAGGAGAAAACAGCACAAGGAGCGCGTGACCACACCAACGCCCCACCCACCCCCTTCCCATGGCCACCTTCTGCCCCAAGTGTAACAGAGTCTGTGGACAGCAACATCGGTCTGTACAGCCAACTCAGGACCCGCACCGCCCCAGCGTTGGAGAGAGTCAGCTTCTTCTGTGACCCACCGCCAAAGAGATGATGAGATAGGAAGGTTGCATCCCCTCACAATTATCCCAGTGCCTTTGTTACAAATTCAAACAATTCCCTGTTAATGCGGTGTCTAACACTGTGATATCACTCAGTATCTCTCCACGTGGTATCCCTCGCTGTGTCGGTCTATTTGCTGCCTCTGTCAGCATTTCTCCCTCTTCCAGATCGTCTGAGATCCTGAGTCAACAGAATTGTCCACTCCAGAGAGATGCAGCAGCAGGGGCAAGGGATGGAGACTGGGATTTTCGAGATCTCTGCTAGACTCTCTGCCACTCTGCATGACTTATCCTCATTGCATCAGTCTAATTTCCCATTGTGTCTATTTCTGTCTCATACAGGTAATCAGGATGTCCCTAACTCCTGTCTCATCCATCACATCATTGAAACTGGTTGGTCAGCCAGAGAGAGATGGAGAGGGAGATCTGGAGCCTTCAGTAAATCATACAGCCGGTAAGATCACTCACAGTAAACAGCACAGGGTGGAGGTAGTAGATTTCTATATTCAGACCTGGAAGACAGGACATAGATTCAGAGCTGGGCAAGGAACAGCAACATTCTAGGTTTCATTTCCACCGTCTTGTGAGGGTCCTGCTTTCACCTCTTCTATACTGGTCCTCAATGCGACAGCACAGCGGATCGCAGGCATCAATCCTGGCCCCGGCTGTGTTCGTGATCTCTGTAATATTCTCCAGTCCCGATAATCCTTCCTCTGTCTGGAATCTCCTCTAGTCCACACCATTCTCTCTGTCTCTCTCAGGTTCTCCAATGCCTAACACCCTAACTTCTAAACTTCTGCAGTAGATACTAAATACCTTCATCCTGGTAAACCCTGACAGTCCTGTCTATCCCTGTAAGATCTTCCCACCAATACCACCCTCCATGTCAATGTTTTTGTCTTTAACCTCTCCATCGGTCCCTACCTATGTAATCTTCTCCAGCTCCTGGAACCCTTCCTTAGCTGTGAAAAATTTGTAATCTCCTTATCCTTCTCCAATTCTTTGATCTTTATCTTGTTAAATTTCACTCTCATTCCCGACACCATACCCCTCGCGACCACAGGAACCTCTTTCAGTTTGTGCAACCCTCCCCATCTGTGTAACTGTCTTCATCCCAGCAACCTGGCATTCTCCATTGCCTTCCGATCTCTGTAAACATCTGAACCGAGAAGCCTTCTTATAACTGTAAATGTCTTCAGTAACTACAATCTTCCATATGTCTGTTAGTATTCACAATACACTTCTCCCGGACACACTCCCCGTCTGTGCCTCTCAGACTGCCTGCCTCTCCCTACATCCATCCCTATCCTTATCTGCAGAATCTAATCCAGCTCCCTTGTGTCTGTATTTCTTCCAATCCCCAAACCCCTTTGTCCCTCTGACATTCTTGACCAGATGTAACTCTGTTTAACTGTAACATCCTCGAGTCCTGTAAGCCTCCCCATCTCTGTAACCTCTACCCATCTGTTTAACTCCCCACTACTGAGGAATGACTCCCTGTATTCGCCATAAGGCAGATGGAATGACAGTGAAAAGATATGATGGAACCGCCATTCCAGAGATTTAGCTTCAGAATCACCATCACTGGGAGGTGAATACTGAAGTGTTGTTGGGATAGAGTCAGAGAGATGTACAGCATGGAAACCGACCCTTTGGTCCAACCCATCCATGTTGAGCAGATATCCCAAGAGGCAGACGAGGCAAAAAGCCAACAACTTGTGAAGGAAGGATGAGGTTAATGTATTAATGAGACAGTCATGTGGATCTGAATATCAAAAGTGGAGCTGAGAATAAGCAAACAGCAGCGACTGTTATCAGGAATTCTTTTGTAAGCACCAGACAGTGATGGGAATGTCAATATGGTTACAGTCAGGACACTGAATGTACTTATGGCAAGGGCAGTACAGTAACTGTGTGTGACAGTTGCCTCCATGCTGACTGATACAGCACTGACTATCAGTGCTGTGATGGATAGAATCCTGGATTGTATGTGAGATGGTTTTCTATAACATCATATCATATTTGCAGATCAAATGCTGTGTACTATTAAAGATCTAATAATCCCATTTTAAAGGAGTTTTGTGAGCAGAGACCCATAATATTATGCAGGATATATTGAGTTTGTGCTCAGAACATGTTATGTAGGAGGGGAATGAGGCCATTTGGCCCATTGAGTATGCTCTGTCCTTCAATCAGATCATGGCTGATCTGATACTGTTCAACTCTACTTTCCTGCCTTTTCCACAAAACCCTTGTTTCGCTGATTCATTAAAATCCGCAGGAGGTTACTGAACAGTTGGAGAGATAGACAGAAATGGCAAATTGAGTTTAATCTGGACAAGTGTGAGATGATGTCAAATTCAATTAGAACATTAGCATACTGAGGGATATTGATATACAGAAGGATCTTGGTGCAAGTCAGTAACTCCCAGAAAATGGTAACATAAAGGTTTCAGATGGGATAGAAAGCAAATGGAGTACTCGCCTTCATCAGTCACAATGTTGGGTATAGTGGTTTGTATCTGATGCTGTTATTCTATAAAACGTTTGTGTGGCCACATTTGGAGTACTGTGTGCAGGTCTCATCTCCACACAATAGGGAGGATGGGGAGGCTTTGGAGAGGGTGCAAAAGGGTATTATCAGCATGTTGCCTGTATTAGGGTTTTAAGGGTGTGTTCGGTGTTAAAGGAAATTAAACAAAGTTGGATTGTTCTTGTGGGAGTATCAGAGGCTGACAGGTGACCATGTACAGGAATATAACATTTGGAACAGGGATAAATAATGTAGATAGTCAGAATCTCTTTTCCAATGTGTATGTTTCAAATCTGGAGTGCATAGGTTTAAGGTGAGAAAGAGGAAGTTTAAACGAGATGTGTGAGGCAAGTTTTTTTTTAACGTAGAGGGGATGTTACTGACTGAGGTCGTAGAAGCAGAAATGTGAGTAAAGTTTTGAAGTGGGATTTAGACAGAAACATGAACAGGCAGAGAATAGAGGGATATGGACCATGTGCAGGCAGGTAGTATGAGTTAGAATAGTATCTTGGACAGCATAGACCTGGTGGGCCGAAGGGCCTGTTGCTGTGCTGTACTGTTCTATTTTCTAACTTCCCAGCATCTGCCCAATCAAGGTCCGCAGACTCTTGGATGTTTCATTCCATTTCTTTCTCATTATCTAAATTTCAATGGATTCAACCTCCATGTCCTCCACCTCTTCTCATTAAAAAATCCCTGCATTCCCAGGGTCAGCCAAGTGAACCTTCTCTGGACTGCCTGCAATGCGACAATATCTTTCCTGCGGGCACTCACACTGTTCATAATATTCGAGGTGTGGTCTGACTTGTACCTTGCATAGTTTTAGCCAGACCGGCCTATTTTTAGATTCCATTCCCTCTGTAATAAATGTCAGTATTTGATTTGCCTTCTCTATTACCTGCTGACCCTGTGAGCTATCTTTTTCAGATTGATAAACAAGAACTCCCACAACCCTTTCTGCTGTCAGTCTGAAAACAAATAGTGTTAGCCTGACAATACGTTGCGAACAGACTGAAATTGTTAGAAAGGGTATGTCAATGTACAATAACTGACCACTTAGAAAGCCAGTTGATTAAAAGAGAATTTGTTTTTGAGCCTGTTGTATTTAATTTGTTGGTGTGAATATAAGTGACAGAATTGTAAGGGCGTAGGAGGGTGTGGTGGTATGGGGGATATGGTGCATTTCAATTATCAGAAGCCTTTACGCAGGTTTCAATAAGGGCTAAAGAGTAACTTGGGAGAGAATAGGGCCCCTTAAAGATCAATAAGGTCACCCATGTGTGGCACCAGAGGAGATGGGTGAAATTGTGGACAAAATAATCTTGTCAGTATTTACTGTGGCTAAAGACATGGAAGCTCGGGAACTTGGGGAAATAAATAGTGATGTCTTGGAAAGAATCCTCACCAGAGAAGAGAAAGTGCTGAAATCTTAAAACAAATAAAGTTAGATCAATCCTCAGTAGTTCGTTGTGTCGATCCTAGAATATTAATAGAAGCTAGGGAAGAGATTTCAGTGTCTCTAACAGAGATATTTATATTGTCAAAAGACACAGTGAGGTGTTGGAAGACTGGAGGGCGGCTAATCCTGTTCCATCACTTAAGAACTGCAAGGAAAAGCCAGGAAAGTACAGCCCAGTGAGCCCAGTGACGGGGAAGTTGTTGGAGGAGATTCTGAGAGAAAGGAGCTCCTTACATTAACAAAGACAAGGGCTGATTCGAGATAGTCAGCATGGCTTTGTGAGTGGGAAACCACGTTGCACAAACCGGATTGACTCTTTGAGGAGGTGGCCAAAGATAGATGAAGGCGGAGCAGTCAAGGTTGTCCACGTGGACTTTAGCATCTAGTCAAGAGGAAGGAGGAAGCTTTCTTAAGGTCGAGGAAGCAAGTACCAGACAGGGCTCCAGAGAGTTGCATTGGGTGGCACGATGTCTCTGTGGTTAGCACTGCGACCTCATAGCACCATGGACTCCATTTCGATTCCAGCCTCAGGCGACTGTCTGTGGGGAGTTTGCACATTCATCCCGTGTCTGCATGGTTTTCCTCCAGGTGCTCTGGTTTCTCCCCACGGCCCAAAGATGTGCAGATTATGTGACTCAGCCATGCTAAATTAACCATAGTGTTCACGGATATGTAGGTGTGGCGCATTAGTCAGGGCAAATGGAGAGTAATAGGGTGGGGAATGGGGCTGGGTTGGATACTGTTTGGAGGGTTGGTATGGAGGTGTTGGGCCAAATGGCCCATTTCCACACTGTAGGGATTCTCTGAAGGTACCAGGAAGGAACCAAGAGATGGACTTAGGGCAACTAGAAGAGGATGTGAAAAAGCATTGTTGGGAAGAATGAAGGAAAACCGTAAGGTATTCTCCACTTATGGGAGGAACAAGAGCAAGGCCAGAGTGAGGATACGACCGGTCAGGGATAGTGGAAGGAACTTGTGCCTGGAGTCACAGGAGGTAGACGAGGTCCTTAATGAATACTATGTCTCAGTAATCACTGCTGAGAGGGACCTTGTCATTTGTTAGGACAGCGTGAAACAGGCTGATGTACTTGAACAGGTGCGTGTTAAGAAGGAGGATGTGTTGAGAATTTTGTAAAAGATAAGGATAGATAAGTCACTGAACCAGACTGGATGCGTCCAAAGTTACTATACAAAGCGAGGGAGTGGATTGCTGCGCACCTGGGTGATGACCTTTGCACTCTCACTGTCCACTGGAGTCGGACCAGATGTTTGGAGGCAGGAAAATATTATTCCCTTGTTCAGGAAAGGGAATAGGGATAATCCTGGGAATTGCACCTCTGTCAGTCTTATGTCTGTGGTATGCAGATTATTGGAGAGGACTCTGAGAGACAGGATTTATTATTCATTGGAAAACCATAGTTTGATTAGAGATATTCAGCATGGTTTTGTCAGGGGCAAGTCATGCCTTACAAGTCTTATTGAATCTTTTGAGAATGTGACGAATCACCTTTATGGCTCATTCAGAAAGTATGGAGGCATGGGATGCAGGGAAACCTGTCTGTCTGGATACGGGATTACTGGCCCACAGAAGACAGAGGGTGAGGATAGATAGAAACCATTCATCCTGGAGCTCAGTGACCAGTGGTTTTCTGCAGGGAGTGGTTACAGGACCTCTGCTCTTTGTGATTTTATGAATAAGTTGGATGTGTGAGTGGAAGAGTTGGTTAGTAAATTTCCCAATGACACAAAGGTTGGTGGAGTGGTTGATAGTGTGGGGGGCTGTTGCAGGTTGCAATGGGACATTGACAAGACCCTGAGAAGTAGCAGATGGAGTTCAATCTGGAAAAGTGTGAGCTCATTCCTTTTAGAAGATTGAATTTGAATTCAGAATTCCTGGTTAATGGTAGGATCCTTGGCAGTGTGGAGGAACAGATCCACAGAACCCTCAAAGTTGTCACCCAAGCTGATCAGCTTGTTAAGAAGGAATATATTGTGTGGGATTTCATTAGTTTGGGGATTGAGTTTTAAAGCCGTGAGGTTATGTTGCAGCTCTATAGAGCCCTGGTTAGACCCCAGTTGGAATAATGTGTTCAGTTCTGGTCCCTTCATTACAGGAAGGATGTGGAAGCTTTAGAGAGGGTAAAGAGGAGATTTACCAGGATGCTACCTGGACTGGAGAACATGTCTTATGAAGAAAGGTTGAGGGAGCTAAGGCTTTTCTCATTGGAGTGAAGAAGGGTGAGGGGTGACATGGCAGAGGTGAACAAGATGATGAAAGTCAGAGATAGAGTGAATAGAGAGAGTTTTTTTTTACCCTGACATAAATAGCTATTACAAGGGGTTATAATTTTCTGGTGATTAGCAGATGGTTAAGGGTAGATTTCAGAGGTAGGTTCGTTACATATAGAGTGGTGTATGTGGAATGCACTGCCAGCGGTGGCAGTAAAATTAGATGCATTAGGGACATTTAATATACTTCTGGATAGGCACATGGATGATAATAAAATGAAGGGTATGGAAGTTAGAGTCGTAGAGATGTACAGCATAGAAACAGACACTTCAGTCCAACCCGTCCATGCCGACCAGATATCCCAACCCAATCTAGTCCCACCTGCCAGCACCTGGTCCATATCCCTCCAAACCCTTCATATTCATATACCCATCCAAATACCTCTTAAATGTTACAATTGTACCAGCCTCCACCACTTCTTCTGGCAGCTCATTCCATACACGTACCACCCTCTGTGTGAAAAAACTGCCCCTTAGGTCTCTTTTATATCTTTCCCCTCTTATCATAAACCTATGGACTTCCCAACCCCAGGGAAAATACTTTGTATCTTTACCCTATCCATGCCCTTCATAATTTTGTAAACCTCTATAAGGTCACCCCTCAGCCTCCGACACTCCAATGAAAAAAGCCCCAGCCAGTTCAACCTCACCCTTTAGCTCAAAGCCTCCAACCCTGGCAACATACTTGTCAATCTTTTCTGAACGCTTTCAAGTTTCCCAACATCTTTCCAATAGTAAGGAGACCAGAATTGCACGCAATATTACAACAGTGGCCTAACCAATGTGCTGTACAGTCGCAACATGACCTCCCAACTCCTGTATTCAATACTCTGACCAATAAAGGAAAGCATACCAACGCCTTCTTCACTATCCTATCTACCTGCGACTTCACTTTCAAGGAGCAATGTACCTGATCCTCAAGGTCTCTTGTTTCAGCAACACTCCCTAGGACCTTACCATTAAGTGTGTAAGTCCTGTTAAGATTTGCTTTCCCAAAATGCAGCACCTCGCATTTATCTGAATTAAACTTTATCAGCCACTTTTTTTTAATCTTACGGTCGGATAAAAGATTGGCATATCATCATGGCCGAAGGGTCTTGTTCTGTACTGTTCTGTGTTCTGCGTGTCGTATGGTAAACTGGGTAATAAGCTCAGATCTGTGTAAAAGGTTATGACATTCAGGAGGAGCTAGTCAACTGTACAGAAAATTGCGCTTGATGGTAGGAGACAGAGGGTGATGGGAGACATGTTGTTTTTCTGACTAGAGGCATGTGACCAGCGGTGGAGTGTGTCCCCTGTTGTTTGTCATTTGGAAAAATGGTTTGGATGGGAATTTTGTTAAGTAGTTTTTTGGGTGACACTGAAATTGGTGGTAAACTGGACAGTGATGAAGGGTATCTGTGATACAACAGGATGGACAGTACTGCTGGGATAGTGGGCTGAAGTATAGCAGATGGAGTTTAATTAGATAAATGTGAATTGTGTCATTTTAGTGAAACAAACCAGGGTGGGACTTGTCCAGTTAATGTTAGAGCCCTGGGTCGTGTTGTCAATCAGTGACACAGGTACACAGTTCTTTAAAAGTGGTGCCACACATAGACAGGCTGGTGAAGAAGGCATTTGGGATGGTTTCCTTCACTGGCAGAGCATTAACAGTAGGAGTTGGGACGTCATGTTGTATCTGTACAAGACATTGGTCAGGTCACCATAAAAGCATTGTTGATCAGTGGGAAGAACTCATCTGGTTCACTGACCTCCTTTTGTGTAGAACATCTGACATTCTAACTTGGCCTGGACAACATGTGACTCCAGACCCACGACAACATGGCTGACTCTGAGCTGTCCTCTGTGTATTTAGCAGTGACACCACATCCCATGAATGAATAAATAAAAATACATATGTCCCTCCCTACCTCTGCAAACCCCTCCAGCTGCAGCAATTCAGACTGGCTTTGTAATACCGTTCAGGCCCTGACCACTCTCTGTACAACTCTCACCACCTCCAGCACCTTCATCCCTCCCTGTTCCTTTTGTGACATTAAACCCTTACACTGATTCCCCTTCCCATTGCCCAACTCCTGCGAGCAGACCCTTTGCAATCCCTTTAACACTTACTCCTAGAACATTCTCTCACTTCATTCTCTTACTTTTTGGTGATCTTCTAAGCCTCATAATGTAATATGATCCTTTTTGTCCTGAATGAGGGGCCGGTGGGAATTTCTTGCTGAGATTTTGTCTGTTTCAATGGAATGTTCTTTTGTTGAGTGATTTACACTGTTCCTTCAAACTGTTCATTTACAGGCACATATTTCAGTCTGTTTCGCTTCTTTACCTTGGTCAGTTCTCATCTCAAACCCATGTAATTGGCTGTTTTTGTTTCCAGTTATAGCTTATCCTTTCTGTGGTTCACTTTAAAACTTTATATTTCTTTAAACTGCACTTTATCACAATTTCCCTGAGGATCTCTCCAGGTGACATTACTCATTCACTATGTTTGATCACACAATGGTCGCTCTGAGATAGTTATGTCCCTAGCCAGTTGCACAATTTGTTATTCAAAAAAAACACCGAAAAGGTTTTTTTCTGAACTCCTCTTCCAATATCACTGTTGTCAGTGTGACTGTCCCAGATGATGTGAATATTGAAGTTTCCCAAAATTATCACAGTGTGTTTGTTAAAAAATTCCAATGAGTTCCTGTTTAATGCAGTGATGAGCAATGGAATGTAGTTTGATGGCCTAAAACTGTTCTGCTGCTTGTGTCCTTGGCAAGTAGTCACCAGAATTTACATTCAGACTGACTCTACTTCATGATCTGATGCCAAATGCTTTGTCTGTAATGCCTTTGTTATCCATTATTGTTAGCGTTACCCATTTTGCCTGAGTTTGCACAAGGTGGTGAACCATTGAATATTTATGTGGACCTTTTGTTCGCCCTGTAACCACATCTCTCTGGTATCTAAGTCTCTTTTATCTCTGTGTCAAAAATCCATCTACCTTGTTGAAGAGACATTATCCCATTCCAAAAAAAACATAATTTACTCTTTCCTACATTTTCCTGTCACAGACCTATTCCCTGATGTAGTTAAACTCTGTCCCATATTGTTCCTTTCTGCTTGTCTTCAGTCACATTCCCATGCTGCTCCCATACTTCACCTTTTCTCTTTGCATTTGGAAAGCTCGTTTCACCTGAACCCTGCCCTAGCATCCTCTGTGTCAGTTTAAAACCCTGTCCCATAAACCTACCGACATGATTGGCCAGGACACTGGTTCTGCTACAGTTCCAGTGGGACCATCCTAATGGATTATTTATTAAATCGGGTATGGGATGTGGGTGTCTCTGGCTGACCAGACTTTCTTGCCCAGCCCTAGCTGCCTTCGAGCTAAGTAACTTGCTCGGCCATTTTAGAGGGTAATTGAGAGGCAAAAACTTTGCTGTGGGTATGTCGTGCAGACCACGTGATGATGAGCAGATGTCCTTCTCGAGAGGAGAAGTATTTGGTAGTTTTGTACATCAGCAATGGTTTCATATTTATTTATGGATTGTTAATTACTATTTTTAAAATTATTAATTTCAACCTCCACCATTTCTGATGATGGGATTCAAACTCTCTTCCACTGAACATGAGCTGAGGTTTTGGATACATACTCTAGCAAGAGTACCATTCGGCTATCACTTCGCCTGCTCACTGGTTACTCATCCCTGAGCACTGATACATGAAGCTAAACCCATTCTTCCAACATGACCGTGTGATCCTGAAGGCTTGCAGCACTCTGGTGATATCACTCAGTCTCTCTCCATGTGGTATCCCTCACTGTGTGGGTCTAAGTGCTGCCTCTATCAGCGCCTCCCATTCTTCCAGTTTCTCCAGATCCTGAGCCAACAGAATTCTCCACTCCAGAGAAATGCAACAGCACAACCCAGGGATGGAGTAGAATTTTCCAGATATCTTTTCCATTCTCCATGTGTAACCCTCACTGCATCAGTCTAAGTTTCTATTCTGTCTATTTCTCCGTCTCCTGTAGGTATTTAGGAAGTTCCTTACCCAATCGACCTCCCAATTGCTGGAGGTCTCGTCCAACACCTCATTGAAGATGATTGGTCAGCCAGAGAGACAAAGGGCAGGGAGATGTGGAGTCTTCAATAAATCCTGCAGTGAAGTAAGAGCAGGGAGCAATGAGAGGGCTCCATATATCGGCTAACAGGACATGACATAGATACAGTGCTGGAGGGGGAGCACAGTACAGTACAGACATACCCCAGACTCAATCACCACCTTTACTTTAATTTACGGTGCACTGAGACAGCATGGTGAGTTCATAGCTATTAATCCAGGCCTGCGCTGTCTTAGTGAGCATCAGGACAACAGAGGGGAGAGAAGGCCTCCGACGAGAGGTTGGGAATGCTGCCTGGGATCTTTTTGTTCTGTGTTCTCCCTCCATCACTTTACTAAGACTCACTACTCTGCAACTCTGTGCCTAAGGCATGGCTTGTGCACCAGTGTCTTCAGTCATTTTTAACTCCTATAATAGTTCCTCTCCCTGTAACTACCTCCTTTTCCGATAGTCCTCCACATATTTGAAATGTACTGCATTCCAGACTACCATCCTTATCGCTATAAATTGCCTCAGTGTCTACAACATGCTGTATTTCGGGACTGTAATCTTCTTTAACTGGATACAGAGTGATACAGCACGGAAACAGAACCAGTCGTACAACTCATCAATGCTCTCCATGTTTCATATACTGAATGAGTCTCATTTGCCTGCGTTTGGCCCTTAGCTCTTCAAACCTTCTCCTCTCCATGTACCTGTCCAAATGTGTTTTCCATGTTGTCATTGTTCTTGTTTCTCCCATGTTCCCCTGGCAGTCCGTTCTGTCTGTGCACCATCCTCTGTGGATAATGTTGCCCCTCAGCTCCCTCTTTAAATGTTTGCTCTCACACGTCCCGTTTGTACTCTCGAGTTTTGGACTCCCTTACCCTTGGCTATTCACCATTCTTAGGCCCAATCCTTGTGGCACTCCACTGGTCACAGACCTCCAGTCTGATAAGCAAACCTCCACCACCACCCTCTTCCTTCTACCTTTGAGCCAGTTCTGTATCCAAATACCAATCCTCCCTGTATATCGTGAGATCGAATCTTGCTAATCAGTCTCCCATGGGGAACCTTGTCGAATGCCTTACTGAAGTCCATATAGATCAAATCTACCGCTCATTCCTCTTCAATCCTCTTTGATACTTCTTCAAAAAACTCAATCGAGTTTGTGAGACATGATCGCCCACGCACAAATCTCTATCTCTACTCAGTCCTTCCTTTTCCAAATACATGTAAATCCTGTCCCTCAGAATTCCCTCCAACAACTTGCCCACAACCGACGTCAGGCTCACTGCTCTCTGATTCTCTGGCTTGACCTTACCACTCTTCTTAAACAGTGACACCATGTTAGCCAACCTCCAGTCTTCCAGCATCTCACCTGTGACTATCAAGGATACAAATATCGGAACAAAAGGCCCAGTTATCACTTCTCTAGCTTCCCACAGAGATCGAGGGTACACCTGATCAGATCCTGGGAATCTATCCATCTTTATGCATTTCAAGACATCCAGCACTTGCTCCTTTGTAATATGGACATTTTGCAAGGTGTCACCATCTATTTCCCTACATTCTATATCTTCCATATCCTTTTTCACAGTAAAAGCTGATGCAAAATATTCGTTTAGTATCTCTGTCTTTTAAACGTTGTAATTGTAACCACGTCCACCCTTCCTCAGGAGGTTCATTCCACAATCGAAACACCCTCTGTGGAACAATTTGCCCCATGTCTTTTTTTTGAACATCTCTCCTCTCTAACCTTAAAAATGTGGTCCCTCCTCTTGAGACTCCCCCATCCTACGGAAATGGCAACTACCATTAAATCGGTCTAAATCTCAATTTTTAAAATAGACTTTTATAACATCACATCTCAAACTCCAGGCTGCAGTGAAAAAAGACTCAGCCTATCCAGCCATTTTTCAGAACTCAAGCCTCCATATCCAACAATGTTCTGGTTAATCTCTGCTGAATACCATGCAGCTTAATAATATCCTCCCTATAACTGGGTGACGAGAACTCGACAGAGTAATGCAGAAGAGGCCTCATAAATGTCTGCACAATCTCAACATGACATCCCAAATCCTCCACTCAATGGACTGAGCAATAGTCAGGCATGCCATATCCTGCGGTTCCACACACCAATGGTCTCATTGATTTTTAAGGGACACTATTTTGTCTCGAGTTACTCTTTTACTCTTAATCTATTTATACAATCACTTTTGGATTCTCCTTATCATTCTCTGCTGAGGCTATTTCATGTACCCTTTCTGCATTCCTGATTTCTACCCAAAGTGTATTCCTAAAGTCCCTGTGATCCTCAGGGATTCCCTTGATCCAGCTGGCTATACCTGACATCTGCCCCCTTTTCCTTGACCAGACCCTCAATAGACAGCCAATGTTTCCTAATGCTGTCAGCATTGGTCTGCACACAAACAGAAACACGCTGGTGGTGATCACTCAAAATATCTCAGTTTTAAAATATTCTCACTTGCCAGACTTCCCTTTCCCAGCAAATAGACTAGCCAATCACCTTTTGCGAGTTCCTGGCTAATATTATCAAGATTAGTCTGGCCCCATTTTATAACTTGAACCTGTGGACCAGCCCTGTCCTTTTCCATCGCTATTTTCAAAGTAAAAGACTTGAGTCACATTGGCAAAATGCTTTCCCACTCACACCTCAGTCCCTTTCCCGACCTTGTTTCCCAAGGGGAGGTTAGGTTTTTCCCCTTTCTCTTTTCAGGCCATTTACATATTGATTGGGAGTTTTCTGGAACACAATTACCAAATTCCTCCCTTGCAAACACTGAACACTGGCTGTCCCAGTCTAGGTTTGGAAAGTTTAAAACCCCAACCATAAACAGCCCTATTATTATGATTGATATCTGAGATCTCCTGATATGTTTGTTCCTCAATCTGCCACTGATTATTCGGGGTCAGTAGGACAATTGTGTCAGAGTGATAACACATTCTTATTTCTCAGTTCCACTAACATAGTGTCACTGAGTGATCCCACAGGAATATCCTCTCTAGGTACTGATGTAATGATTCATGCAATGAAAACCCACAACCACGCGTAAACTCTCTTGCCTCCCCTTCGATGCGTCCTGTAGCATCTCCACCTTGAAACAATGAACTGCCAGTCCTGTCCCTCCCTCAGCTTTGTTTCTGTAATAACTATAATCTCCCAGTCCCATGTTCCAATCCATGCCCTGAGTTCATCTTCCTTAGCTGTCAGGCCCCTTGCATTGAAATAAATGCAGTTTAATCATCAGTTCCCCCTCCCCCATTTCCTGCTATGTCCTTGCCTGCCTTTTCTGCGGAAATTGCTGTCTTTAACTTGTGCACCAACCTCAGTCTTCTTTCTGGCCTTATGAATGTTTAAGGTCCAACACCCTGCCAGATTAGATTATATCCTCTCAAGCAGCTCTAACAATTCGCCCCATCAGGATGTGGGTCCCCCTCCTGCTCCCAGTTCAGGTGCCTTCCCCACCCTGACAACCTGTGCTGACACCTTCAGACATCCAGGGACTTGCCCACCAAGGTCCCGTTTTTACTCAGTTCTCCAGGAGGACCTACCCTTCATGATGTATATCCTTCGCTTATGAGACTTCCCACAGTGCATTACCTCACAGTGATCAGAAGTAAACTCCATCTGCCATTACTCAGAGTGTGTACAACTCTGAGCATGACTAACTTCATCCAGTCTCCCCAACTGTCCCTACCTCTAATTGTCCAAAGAATGCACAACCTCCTATTGCGTTAACCTCCTCCAGTCCCTCTCATGGACACCATCTATGTAAGCTTCTCCTGTTCCTGACTATATTTTCCTCCTGTTCCAATAAACCCTTGTGAACTTTGTGACCTTTTGCAATCTCTGCAGTGGTCTGTATTATAAGCCTCACTGTGCCTGGAACCTGGCTTCAATTCCAGCCTTGGCCCACTGTCTGTGTGGACTTTGCATGTTCTCCCCCTGACTGTGTGGGTTTCTTCCGGGTGCTCTGGTTTCCTGCCATTGTCCAACATTTGCACGATACGTGATTGGCCATCATAAGTTGACTGTAGTATTCAGGCAAGTGTGGTTTAGGTGAGTTCACCATGAGGAATGCAGGGTCTATTGGACAGGGAGAGGGATGGGTCTGGTTAGGATGCTCTTCAGAGGGGTTGGTGTGGAATATTGGGCCGAATGGCCTTTTTCCACACTGTGGAGATTCTATTCAGGTTACTGCCCAGTCCTGTCAACCATCCCTGTCTCTTGAACCTTGCCTCATCCCCAATACTCTCCTTGTATTTGTAATCTCCAACAGACTCTAAAACACTCCTTGGCAATGTAAGCTTCTCCAGTCCTTACCACGATCGATATGACTGTCACCTCTTCCTGCTTTTAGAACCTTCCCTGTAACTGTTGACATTCGTTGCATCACTCCCAATCACTGTTCCATCCTAAAACCCCCAAAAACATTTATATCTCTGTAAACTCATCTGGACTGTCTATACTTCCTTTTGACAATCCCGTTCTGAGACATTCTATACATCAAAAAAGTCCTGAAGTATAGGTAATCCTTATTATTGTAACCTCCCTTCAGCCTTACAGCACTGAGGATCTGTAGAAGCTCTGTTCAAACCGACAGCCATCTCTGTGTCTGTAATCTGCTCCACTCACCAGAATTCATTCTCTCTGAGCTCTTCTGTAGCCCATTAAACACTCCCTAACACTGTCTGTGTCAGTGTAACCTTCTCCAAAAACACAACCTTCCCTATCTGTGTAAATCCCTACACCAGGCCCTATCCCTCTAAGCTCCGTCTAACAATACAACCCTACATGTTTGTGTATTCACCTTCAGTCCCTACTCACCTCCCTATCTGTGTAACCTTCTCCATGCATTTTTGCTTCAGTCTCTTCAACTGTTCCTGTCAGTGTAATATCTTCTGGACCTGAAAGCTCTCCCTCTCTTTAACATTCTCAGGCCACACAACCTTCACTATCCGTGACCTACTCCTGTTGGAGAACCCTCCCTCTGTGAACTGCTCCAAATCTTCAACTCTCCATAAGCTCCTGTAGTCTTACAGCCCTCCCTGTCTACATAACCTCTTCCAGTCCCTAAAACGCCATCAGTCTGTGGAGACCCTACCACCATCCCTATCTGTGTTATCCTCTCAGGTCCCTGCAACACTCCTGATCTGTCGATCCCACTCCAATGCCTGTGCCTCACTCGGTCCTGTTCCGACAAGACTCATTCACTATGTAACATCCTCCCCTCACTATCACCCACACTGTCAATTTAAGCTCCTCCTGTATCTTCATCCACCTACCCATCTGTATAACCTTCTCCAGCTCTTCCCCTCCATCTGTGTAGACATCACTCTCTACTCCAACCCTCCCTAACGCAGGAACTTCCTTCTGTTTGTGCTATGCTCCCTTATCTGTGAAACTGTCTCCAACCAAACTTGCTACCTCAATCTCTCTAAAAAGAAATCCAGATTCCACAGCCTCCATGTCTAAATAACCCGCAGAACCTAAGCTTTCCTATATCTATAAACATCTTCAGTCACACTCCTAATGTCCTCGTGTCCTGATATACCTCCCTACCTCTGTAACCCCCACCACCCTCCAGTGCCCTTCTGGGGAACACGGCAGAGGAAAAAAGATTTGTAGAGTCTGGACCATATTACGGAGGCAGAATCCTGGGAATTACAGATTTGTTCTAATGTCTGTGGTGTGCAGATTATTGATGAGGACTCGAAAGACAGGAGTTATGACGACGTGGAAAACCGCAGTTGAATTAGAGATTGTCAGCATGGGTTTTTAAGGGGTGGGTCATGCCTCACAAACCTTATTGAATTATTTGAGGATATGACAGAATACTTAATGGCTCATTCAGAAAAGAAG